>NC_136069.1:966189131-966415376 GCF_964261635.1 Lissotriton helveticus
TCAGAGTGCAGATTCAGAGTGCAGATTCAGAGTGCAGAGTGCAGATTCAGAGTGCAGATTCAGAGTGCAGAGTGCAGATTCAGAGTGCAGATTCAAGAGTGCAGATTCAGAGTTGCCAGATTCAGAGTGCAGATTCAGGAGTGCAGATTCAGAGTGCAGATTCAGAGTGCAGATTCAGAGTGCAGAGTGCAGATCCAAGGTGCAGATTCAGAGTGCAGATTCAGAGTGCAGATTCAGAGTGCAGATTCAGAGTGCAAGATTCAGAGTGCAGATTCAGAGTGCAGATTCAGAGTGCAGATTTCAGAGTGCAGATCAGAGTGGCAGATTCAGAGTGGCAGAGTGCAGATTCAAGAGTGCAGATTCCGAGTTCAGAGTGCAGGATCAGAGTGCAGATTCAGAGTGCAGAGTGCAGATTCAGAGTGCAGATTCAGAGTGCAGATTCAGAGTGCAGATTCAGAGTGCAGATTCAGAGTGCAGAGTGCAGATTCAGAGTGCAGATTCAGAGTGCAGATTCAGAGTGCAGATTCAGAGTGCAGATTCAGAGTGCAGATTCAGAGTGCAGATTCAGAGTGCAGATTCAGAGTGCAGATTCAGAGTGCAGATTCAGAGTGCAGATTCAGAGTGCAGATTCAGAGTGCAGATTCAGAGTGCAGATTCAGAGTGCAGAGTGCAGATTCAGAGTGCAGATTCAGAGTGCAGAGTGCAGATTCAGAGTGCAGATTCAGAGTGCAGAGTGCAGATTCAGAGTGCAGATTCAGAGTGCAGAGTGCAGATTCAGAGTGCAGAGTGCAGATTCAGAGTGCAGAGTGCAGATTCAGAGTGCAGATTCAGAGTGCAGATTCAGAGTGCAGATTCAGAGTGCAGATTCAGAGTGCAGATTCAGAGTGCAGATTCAGAGTGCAGATTCAGAGTGCAGATTCAGAGTGCAGATTCAGAGTGCAGATTCAGAGTGCAGATTCAGAGTGCAGATTCAGAGTGCAGATTCAGAGTGCAGATTCAGAGTGCAGATTCAGAGTGCAGATTCAGAGTGCAGATTCAGAGTGCAGATTCAGAGTGCAGATTCAGAGTGCAGATTCAGAGTGCAGATTCAGAGTGCAGATTCAGAGTGCAGATTCAGAGTGCAGATTCAGAGTGCAGAGTGCAGATTCAGAGTGCAGAGTGCAGATTCAGAGTGCAGAGTGCAGATTCAGAGTGCAGATTCAGAGTGCAGATTCAGAGTGCAGATTCAGAGTGCAGATTCAGAGTGCAGATTCAGAGTGCAGATTCAGAGTGCAGATTCAGAGTGCAGATTCAGAGTGCAGATTCAGAGTGCAGATTCAGAGTGCAGATTCAGGGGAGTGCAGATTCAGAGTGCAGATTCAGAGTGCAGATTCAGAGTGATGCAGATTCAGAGTGCAGATTCAGAGTGCAGATTCAGAGTGCAGATTCAGAGTGCAGATTCAGAGTGCAGATTCAGAGTGCAGATTCAGAGTGCAGATTCAGAGTGCAGATTCAGAGTGCAGATTCAGAGTGCAGATGCAGAGTGCAGATGCAGAGTGCAGATTCAGAGTGCAGATTCAGAGTGCAGATTCAGAGTGCAGATTCAGAGTGCAGATTCAGAGTGCAGATTCAGAGTGCAGATTCAGAGTGCAGATTCAGAGTGCAGATTCAGAGTGCAGATTCAGAGTGCAGATTCAGAGTGCAGATTCAGAGTGCAGATTCAGAGTGCAGAGTGCAGATTCAGCAGTGCAGATTCAGAGTGCAGATTCAGAGTGCAGATTCAGAGTGCAGATTCAGAGTGCAGATTCAGAGTGCAGAGTGCAGATTCAGAGTGCAGATTCAGAGTGCAGATTCAGAGTGCAGATTCAGAGTGCAGATTCAGAGTGCAGATTCAGAGTGCAGATTCAGAGTGCAGATTCAGAGTGCAGATTCAGAGTGCAGATTCAGAGTGCAGATTCAGAGTGCAGATTCAGAGTGAGAGTTCAGAGTGCAGATTCAGAGTGCATATTTCAGAGTGCAGATTCAGAGTGCAGATTAAGATGCAGATTGCAGAGTGCAGATTCAGAGTGCAGATTCAGAGTGCCAGATTCATGTAGTGCAGATTCAGAGTGCAGATTCAGAGTGCAGAGTGCAGATTCAGAGTGCAGATTCAGAGTGCAGATTCAGAGTGCAGATTCAGAGTGCAGATTCAGAGTGCAGATTCAGAGTGCAGATTCAGAGTGCAGATTCAGAGTGCAGATTCAGAGTGCAGATTCAGAGTGCAGATTCAGAGTGCAGATTCAGAGTGCAGATTCAGAGTGCAGATTCAGAGTGCAGATTCAGAGTGCAGATTCAGAGTGCAGATTCAGAGTGCAGATGCAGAGTGCAGATTCAGAGTGCAGATTCAGAGTGCAGATTCAGAGTGCAGATTCAGAGTGCAGATTCAGAGTGCAGAGTGCAGATTCAGAGTGCAGATTCAGAGTGCAGATTCAGAGTGCAGATTCAGAGTGCAGATTCAGAGTGCAGATTCAGAGTGCAGATTCAGAGTGCAGATTCAGAGTGCAGATTCAGAGTGCAGATTCAGAGTGCAGATTCAGAGTGCAGATTCAGAGTGCAGATTCAGAGTGCAGAGTGCAGATTCAGAGTGCAGATTCAGAGTGCAGATTCAGAGTGCAGAGTGCAGATTCAGAGTGCAGATTCAGAGTGCAGATTCAGAGTGCAGATTCAGAGTGCAGATTCAGAGTGCAGATTCAGAGTGCAGATTCAGAGTGCAGATTCAGAGTGCAGATTCAGAGTGCAGATTCAGAGTGCAGATTCAGAGTGCAGATTCAGAGTGCAGATTCAGAGTGCAGATTCAGAGTGCAGAGTGCAGATTCAGAGTGCAGAGTGCAGATTCAGAGTGCAGATTCAGAGTGCAGAGTGCAGATTCAGAGTGCAGATTCAGAGTGCAGAGTGCAGATTCAGAGTGCAGATTCAGAGTGCAGATTCAGAGTGCAGATTCAGAGTGCAGATTCAGAGTGCAGATTCAGAGTGCAGATTCAGAGTGCAGATTCAGAGTGCAGATTCAGAGTGCAGATTCAGAGTGCAGATTCAGAGTGCAGATTCAGAGTGCAGATTCAGAGTGCAGATTCAGAGTGCAGATTCAGAGTGCAGATTCAGAGTGCAGATTCAGAGTGCAGATTCAGAGTGCAGATTCAGAGTGCAGATTCAGAGTGCAGAGTGCAGATTCAGAGTGCAGAGTGCAGATTCAGAGTGCAGATTCAGAGTGCAGATTCAGAGTGCAGATTCAGAGTGCAGATTCAGAGTGCAGATTCAGAGTGCAGAGTGCAGATGCAGAGTGCAGATGCAGAGTGCAGATGCAGAGTGCAGTTGCAGAGTGCAGTTGCAGAGTGCAGATTCAGAGTGCAGATTCAGAGTGCAGATTCAGAGTGCAGATTCAGAGTGCAGAGTGCAGATTCAGAGTGCAGATTCAGAGTGCAGAGTGCAGATTCAGAGTGCAGATTCAGAGTGCAGATTCAGAGTGCAGATTCAGAGTGCAGATTCAGAGTGCAGATTCAGAGTGCAGATTCAGAGTGCAGATTCAGAGTGCAGATTCAGAGTGCAGATTCAGAGTGCAGAGTGCAGATTCAGAGTGCAGATTCAGAGTGCAGATTCAGAGTGCAGATTCAGAGTGCAGATTCAGAGTGCAGATTCAGAGTGCAGATTCAGAGTGCAGATTCAGAGTGCAGATTCAGAGTGCAGATTCAGAGTGCAGATTCAGAGTGCAGATTCAGAGTGCAGATTCAGAGTGCAGATTCAGAGTGCAGATTCAGAGTGCAGAGTGCAGATTCAGAGTGCAGATTCAGAGTGCAGATTCAGAGTGCAGATTCAGAGTGCAGATTCAGAGTGCAGATTCAGAGTGCAGATTCAGAGTGCAGATTCAGAGTGCAGATTCAGAGTGCAGATTCAGAGTGCAGATTCAGAGTGCAGATTCAGAGTGCAGATTCAGAGTGCAGATTCAGAGTGCAGATTCAGAGTGCAGAGTGCAGATTCAGAGTGCAGAGTGCAGATTCAGAGTGCAGATTCAGAGTGCAGAGTGCAGATTCAGAGTGCAGATTCAGAGTGCAGAGTGCAGATTCAGAGTGCAGATTCAGAGTGCAGATTCAGAGTGCAGATTCAGAGTGCAGATTCAGAGTGCAGATTCAGAGTGCAGATTCAGAGTGCAGATTCAGAGTGCAGATTCAGAGTGCAGATTCAGAGTGCAGATTCAGAGTGCAGATTCAGAGTGCAGATGCAGAGTGCAGATGCAGAGTGCAGAGTGCAGATTCAGAGTGCAGATTCAGAGTGCAGATTCAGAGTGCAGATTCAGAGTGCAGAGTGCAGATTCAGAGTGCAGATTCAGAGTGCAGATTCAGAGTGCAGATTCAGAGTGCAGATTCAGAGTGCAGATTCAGAGTGCAGATTCAGAGTGCAGATTCAGAGTGCAGATTCAGAGTGCAGATTCAGAGTGCAGATTCAGAGTGCAGATTCAGAGTGCAGATTCAGAGTGCAGATTCAGAGTGCAGATTCAGAGTGCAGAGTGCAGATTCAGAGTGCAGAGTGCAGATTCAGAGTGCAGATTCAGAGTGCAGATTCAGAGTGCAGATTCAGAGTGCAGATTCAGAGTGCAGATTCAGAGTGCAGATTCAGAGTGCAGAGTGCAGATGCAGAGTGCAGATGCAGAGTGCAGATGCAGAGTGCAGATTCAGAGTGCAGATGCAGAGTGCAGATTCAGAGTGCAGATGCAGAGTGCAGATTCAGAGTGCAGATTCAGAGTGCAGATTCAGAGTGCAGATTCAGAGTGCAGATTCAGAGTGCAGAGTGCAGATTCAGAGTGCAGATTCAGAGTGCAGATTCAGAGTGCAGATTCAGAGTGCAGATTCAGAGTGCAGATTCAGAGTGCAGATTCAGAGTGCAGATTCAGAGTGCAGAGTGCAGATGCAGAGTGCAGATGCAGAGTGCAGATTCAGAGTGCAGATGCAGAGTGCAGATGCAGAGTGCAGATTCAGAGTGCAGATGCAGAGTGCAGATTCAGAGTGCAGATTCAGAGTGCAGATTCAGAGTGCAGATTCAGAGTGCAGAGTGCAGATTCAGAGTGCAGATTCAGAGTGCAGATTCAGAGTGCAGATTCAGAGTGCAGATTCAGAGTGCAGATTCAGAGTGCAGATTCAGAGTGCAGATTCAGAGTGCAGATTCAGAGTGCAGATTCAGAGTGCAGATTCAGAGTGCAGATTCAGAGTGCAGATTCAGAGTGCAGATTCAGAGTGCAGATTCAGAGTGCAGAGTGCAGAGTGCAGATTCAGAGTGCAGATTCAGAGTGCAGATTCAGAGTGCAGATTCAGAGTGCAGAGTGCAGATTCAGAGTGCAGATTCAGAGTGCAGATTCAGAGTGCAGATTCAGAGTGCAGATTCAGAGTGCAGATTCAGAGTGCAGATTCAGAGTGCAGATTCAGAGTGCAGATTCAGAGTGCAGATTCAGAGTGCAGATTCAGAGTGCAGATTCAGAGTGCAGATTCAGAGTGCAGATTCAGAGTGCAGATTCAGAGTGCAGATTCAGAGTGCAGAGTGCAGATTCAGAGTGCAGAGTGCAGATTCAGAGTGCAGAGTGCAGATTCAGAGTGCAGATTCAGAGTGCAGATTCAGAGTGCAGATTCAGAGTGCAGATTCAGAGTGCAGATTCAGAGTGCAGATTCAGAGTGCAGATTCAGAGTGCAGAGTGCAGTTGCAGAGTGCAGTTGCAGAGTGCAGTTGCAGAGTGCAGTTGCAGAGTGCAGTTGCAGAGTGCAGTTGCAGAGTGCAGATGCAGAGTGCAGATTCAGAGTGCAGATTCAGAGTGCAGATTCAGAGTGCAGATTCAGAGTGCAGATTCAGAGTGCAGAGTGCAGATTCAGAGTGCAGATTCAGAGTGCAGATTCAGAGTGCAGATTCAGAGTGCAGATTCAGAGTGCAGATTCAGAGTGCAGATTCAGAGTGCAGATTCAGAGTGCAGATTCAGAGTGCAGATTCAGAGTGCAGATTCAGAGTGCAGATTCAGAGTGCAGATTCAGAGTGCAGATTCAGAGTGCAGATTCAGAGTGCAGATTCAGAGTGCAGATTCAGAGTGCAGATTCAGAGTGCAGATTCAGAGTGCAGATTCAGAGTGCAGATTCAGAGTGCAGAGTGCAGATTCAGAGTGCAGATTCAGAGTGCAGAGTGCAGATTCAGAGTGCAGATTCAGAGTGCAGATTCAGAGTGCAGAGTGCAGATTCAGAGTGCAGATTCAGAGTGCAGATTCAGAGTGCAGATTCAGAGTGCAGATTCAGAGTGCAGATTCAGAGTGCAGATTCAGAGTGCAGAGTGCAGATTCAGAGTGCAGATTCAGAGTGCAGAGTGCAGATTCAGAGTGCAGATTCAGAGTGCAGAGTGCAGATTCAGAGTGCAGAGTGCAGATTCAGAGTGCAGATTCAGAGTGCAGAGTGCAGATTCAGAGTGCAGATTCAGAGTGCAGAGTGCAGATTCAGAGTGCAGATTCAGAGTGCAGATTCAGAGTGCAGATTCAGAGTGCAGATTCAGAGTGCAGATTCAGAGTGCAGATTCAGAGTGCAGATTCAGAGTGCAGATTCAGAGTGCAGATTCAGAGTGCAGATTCAGAGTGCAGATTCAGAGTGCAGATTCAGAGTGCAGATTCAGAGTGCAGATTCAGAGTGCAGATTCAGAGTGCAGATTCAGAGTGCAGATTCAGAGTGCAGAGTGCAGATTCAGAGTGCAGAGTGCAGATTCAGAGTGCAGAGTGCAGATTCAGAGTGCAGAGTGCAGATTCAGAGTGCAGATTCAGAGTGCAGATTCAGAGTGCAGATTCAGAGTGCAGATTCAGAGTGCAGATTCAGAGTGCAGATTCAGAGTGCAGATTCAGAGTGCAGATTCAGAGTGCAGTTGCAGAGTGCAGTTGCAGAGTGCAGTTGCAGAGTGCAGTTGCAGAGTGCAGTTGCAGAGTGCAGTTGCAGAGTGCAGTTGCAGAGTGCAGTTGCAGAGTGCAGTTGCAGAGTGCAGTTGCAGAGTGCAGTTGCAGAGTGCAGTTGCAGAGTGCAGTTGCAGAGTGCAGTTGCAGAGTGCAGTTGCAGAGTGCAGTTGCAGAGTGCAGTTGCAGAGTGCAGTTGCAGAGTGCAGTTGCAGAGTGCAGTTGCAGAGTGCAGTTGCAGAGTGCAGTTGCAGAGTGCAGTTGCAGAGTGCAGTTGCAGAGTGCAGATTCAGAGTGCAGATTCAGAGTGCAGATTCAGAGTGCAGATTCAGAGTGCAGATTCAGAGTGCAGATTCAGAGTGCAGATTCAGAGTGCAGATTCAGAGTGCAGAGTGCAGATTCAGAGTGCAGAGTGCAGATTCAGAGTGCAGAGTGCAGAGTGCAGATTCAGAGTGCAGAGTGCAGATTCAGAGTGCAGAGTGCAGATTCAGAGTGCAGAGTGCAGATTCAGAGTGCAGAGTGCAGATTCAGAGTGCAGAGTGCAGATTCAGAGTGCAGAGTGCAGATTCAGAGTGCAGAGTGCAGAGTGCAGATTCAGAGTGCAGAGTGCAGATTCAGAGTGCAGAGTGCAGATTCAGAGTGCAGAGTGCAGATTCAGAGTGCAGAGTGCAGATTCAGAGTGCAGAGTGCAGAGTGCAGATTCAGAGTGCAGAGTGCAGATTCAGAGTGCAGAGTGCAGATTCAGAGTGCAGAGTGCAGATTCAGAGTGCAGAGTGCAGATTCAGAGTGCAGTTGCAGAGTGCAGTTGCAGAGTGCAGTTGCAGAGTGCAGTTGCAGAGTGCAGTTGCAGAGTGCAGTTGCAGAGTGCAGTTGCAGAGTGCAGTTGCAGAGTGCAGTTGCAGAGTGCAGTTGCAGAGTGCAGTTGCAGAGTGCAGTTGCAGAGTGCAGTTGCAGAGTGCAGTTGCAGAGTGCAGTTGCAGAGTGCAGTTGCAGAGTGCAGTTGCAGAGTGCAGTTGCAGAGTGCAGTTGCAGAGTGCAGTTGCAGAGTGCAGTTGCAGAGTGCAGTTGCAGAGTGCAGTTGCAGAGTGCAGTTGCAGAGTGCAGTTGCAGAGTGCAGTTGCAGAGTGCAGTTGCAGAGTGCAGTTGCAGAGTGCAGTTGCAGAGTGCAGTTGCAGAGTGCAGTTGCAGAGTGCAGTTGCAGAGTGCAGTTGCAGAGTGCAGTTGCAGAGTGCAGTTGCAGAGTGCAGTTGCAGAGTGCAGTTGCAGAGTGCAGTTGCAGAGTGCAGTTGCAGAGTGCAGTTGCAGAGTGCAGTTGCAGAGTGCAGTTGCAGAGTGCAGTTGCAGAGTGCAGTTGCAGAGTGCAGTTGCAGAGAGAACTCAGCAGCACCACCACAGCATCACTCAGCAGCACCACAGCATCACTCAGCAGCACCACAGCATCACTCAGCAGCACCACAGCATCACTCAGCAGCACCACAGCATCACTCAGCACCACCACAGCATCACTCAGCACCACCACAGCATCACTCAGCACCACCACAGCACCACTCAGCGCAATGCCAGCATCACTCAGCACCACCACAGCACCACTCAGCGCAATCCCAGCATCACTCAGCAACACCACAGCATCACTCTGCGACATCACAGCATCAATCTGTGCAACCATTCAACACCAACTGGTTCAATTATGTTCTCTCAATGTTTCAAGCTTTATTACAAATGTCACAAAAAGATGTTATTTCACTTCTGTTCTTGGATTTTCATCACAATAAAATACACTGAACATAATCTTCACAAACGTTATTTACAAAAGTTTAAGCTATTGCCAATATAAATTACAATCACTTTTATTTAAGTATTAATTATTTTAAAAAATTAAAAGCCGTTGCTATTTGTAATATCAATACATCTAAGTCACGTAAATACAAAACATGTTGCATTACAAATGCTATAGTCGTCACATGTGCGAAAGTTATAACTATTGGCATTGAAAATGACAAAGCTATTAATTTAGCTATTTTCAAAATCAACACATAAATAAAAAAATTGTCATTTACAAGACCAATAGCTCAAACTTTCATAATGCGAGACCTATTGCATTGCAAATGCTTGTTTTATTTCCTTATGTTTTATGCAATCGTGGCACCTGCGCTTTAAAGCGAAAGCGTGGGTGCAGTGATTGTAACAAAAGTAAAAAAATAGAAAAAAGGTTGTGCAGCTGCCTTTTTTTTCTATTTATTTACTTTGGTAGCAATCGTGCAACGCACGCTTAAGCAGAAGATGTTTAACCCCTCCCCTGCTGATGACGGAACCGCTCCGTCATCAGCTGCGGTGGCGCTGTGCTGATGACGGAGCGGTTCCGTCTTGGCCCGCTCGGCACGCCTGCGCGGCGCGGACTCTGCGCCTGCGCGGAGCGTTCCATTGAGCGGTTCCGTCATGGCCCGCTTGGCACGCCTGCGCAGCGCGGATTCCGCGCCTGCGCGGAGCGTTCCATTGAGCAGGCAGGGCCATGACGGAACCGCTCCATCATGAGCACAGCGCAACCGTGGCTGGTGACGGAGCGGTTCCGTCACCAGCATGCGCCTGCCGCGCAGCCGCCCCGACCCCTTAGCACTGCGTCGGAATAGCCGCCACAGTGAAGGGGTTAAAGCTAAAGTACGGGTGCCGCCATTGCTACAAAAGTAAACAAACGGAAAAGAGATGGCGTCTACACGCTTTTTTTCTCGGTTCATTTACATCTGTTACAACCGTCACACCCGCACTTTAGCTTTAAACATCGCAAGCTAATAGGCAGATCTCGCAATTGCAAAAGTGAGGAAATAGGAAAAAACGTTGCTGCATGCCTTTTGTTTCTATTAACTTTAGAAGCAATCACGGCACCCCCGCTTTAGCTTAAGAGGTTTAAAGCTAAAGCGTGGGTTCAGCGATTGTAAAAAAAAGTAAAGAAAAACGTGACTAAAGGCTCTCTTCAGTCGCTTGGGTCTGCGCCTCCACTTCATGCTTTAAATCTCTAATGTGATTTTATCAACATGTAGGTAAAGCTTGGCTCCTCCAAAGGATTCAATCTAGAGTGTTATGCTAGCAGCAAATGAATGCTCTAGATCTGCCATTACTAGGCATTGCGAAGGCTGAGCAACTGTGTGCATTACAGGAGCAATGTTGCCGCTGGAGGTGCACAGACTGGAAAAATGTGCGCCTCACTGTTTTAATTAAACAAAAGGAGACGGAGCGCAGAAACTTTTCAGACACTTCCCCTGCACCCCCCACCCCCCAGTTACAGATCTGGATTGAATCCATCGTCCTTTAGCTCACTTTGCCACCTCAGTTCAGACACAGCTATATGCAAATCAGTCTTGACCCTGTGACTCATGGGAACAGTCCAGCCCAAATTGACAAGCAAGGTCTTCCCTGAACCAGAAACAAGTGTCCTGGGACCGGTTTCGGGGGAACTGCCCTCATCAGCCAGGCTATTTTGCATCCAGTGGCAAAGTGAGCAAGGGACCCACATATGGGCACTCCCTGCCATCTTAGGACGAACAAAGAAAGCACAAGGAGATGATGGATGGAGCGCTGAAACTCTTCAGAAACTCACTCCCAGACACAGATCTGGGTTGAATCCAGCAGGATACCCCAAAACCAGTCCCAGGAGGCTAGTTCCCAGTCCAGAGAAGACCTGCTCTTTCCTGGTCGGTTGGGCCACCAAAGGCGTGGGACGTCGGGTGCAAGGGTGTCTTTAGGCGTCGTGTTTTCTTACCAGCTCCAGTTGCAGTCGGGGGGGGGATCCTCTAAAAAGAGACTGCAGTGGCCGTTTGGAGAGTCCAGGTAGGTCAGAGATCTCAAGTCAATATTGCCGGGGAGACCTCATGTTTTGGGCTAGGACAGAATCTGTGCGTGAGCAAATCCAGTGCTCACAGGAGACAAATTCTTGGGCTTGGAAGGCAGGGCAGGGCCTTCGGGCTCTTGAGGTTACTGGCTGCAGGACACACCGGGATTTCGCTGGAGCAGGTTCAAGGTGTGGACAGGCCAGAAGAGCTGGGACCAAGTCAGTGGGCATCCTCCTCTTCTTAGTTTCAGCACAGCTTCTTCGGTCCTTCTGGCCTTCTTAGTCTGAGGAAGAAAGGATCAGAGGTGCCCCTAAATACTAGATTTAGGGGTGTCACAGGTAAGTAAAGGTCAGGACCAATGGGTCCCTTTCTTGGGGTGGGTACACCTCCAATTATGCCACCCTCAAGAGGGAGGGGAGAATATGGGGGAGGAGGTCTGGCACCTCGACCAGGTGTCCAGGCCCGTGAGAGTGGAAGACTCTCGACCCAGGGGTACAAAGACATGTGTGGTGGTGGCAGCTGGTGAGCAGCCCCTCAGCCAGGACACTAGAGTTATGTTGTTTTTCGGGGTGCATCTCTAAGATGCCCAGAGTGCATTTTTCATTAAATCCCACACTGGCATCAGTGTAGGTTTTATGTGCTGAGAGGTTTGATTCCAAACTTCCCAGTTTTCAGTAAAGCCATTATGATGCTGTGGAGTTCGTAATGGCAAACTCCCAATACCATATAATCTTAATGGCATTACTGCACTTACAAGGTCTAAGAATTGGCTTAGACACTGTACGGGTACAGGGCTCGTGCACATGTACCCTCACCACTGGTATGGTGCACCCAGCTAGAGGGATGGCTTCATTTCATTTCAAATAACTTTATTTGATTCAAAAAAAGAATCATAAAAGTATACTATTAAAATTGTAAAATGTCAAATGTCATACATTCAATCGAAAATGGTATTTCACAGATCATATTTACAAATCCAAAATTCACGGACAATAAACACTAAAAAAACTATACATTGATGGGGTAGATTAAATAGTCCTGGTTATGGCGTCTCTCACGCTGACACCCCATGGTTACCGAAAAGTCTAAAGTGCTGTGCATTAAAATACACTTCTCCTCTCCAGATCACTAATATTATTTCATATTCATACAATAGGATCATAGGAAAAATATACAAAATATCATGCTAAAAAGACATAAAATCAATAAACAAGTTCATAATTCATAACGGTTCCTAATTAAAAGTGCAGATCTAATAAAACTAAGCATAGAGCTACATATAGCAGCAGTTGACAATGATCTCAGGTACTCAAAGCCTTCCATATATGTACAAGGGCTAATATCCCTCAAAAGGGGTTTGATAAAACTATCTCTTGGGGCTTTATAAAGTGAACAGAAGAGTACAAAGTGCACTGTGCATTGTTGGGCTACATTATTACATGGGCAAGGGGGCTACCTCTCACACCAACTTTCTTGTTAAGGAAAATCAGCCAAAAAGTGCAATATTTTCAACCGAAATCTAGTCAAATAGAAACGCCATTGTATGTGTATGGTAAAAGACAAATAAAACTGTTGTTGTAATGTAACCACTTGATTAAAAGTTAATATTTTTTGCCTGTGCGATCCTACAACATGCATTCTTGATGACCTTCTTCATGTTCAAGTTAATAAAGGCCAGATTATCATAAAAACTTTCTAGCCCTATTTTATAGAAAGTTTCCTTTACATAACGTAGCCAAGGTATCAACATGGCCTTGTCAAGATTCATGCAATCCTTTAAAACTTCTTTTGTGAATGACAAATCCTCAGAGGTCCATATTTTTCCCCAGAGGAGTAAAGGGGACACCTGAATTCTGTCCTTCACAGGTTGCAAGCCCACCTCTGTAATAGCAGAAAATATTTGGAGAACTATTGGGGATTGATAGTAAATCGGTTTAAATATGTATTCTCCATAATTTGAATCTGTTCACTTTTATGGCATCCCCATACCCCTGCTCCGTAAATCGCCACAGACACACTCTTTGATTTATACAAAGTCATCAAATCCCCTATTGGTTTTTGACCCAGTTTGCTAGCGAAACGGAAAAGGGCCTCTACAGATCTAGTTGTTTTTTGAATCCGAGTCTTTATCAAATCATCCCAATTCAATGTTCTATTAAAAAGAATTAAAATGTGTGACTTTTTCAATGACCATGTTGTACACGGTGTATTTACAGGTCTTAATTCTACCTGGACCCCAGGCCATGGCATAAGATTTATTGATATTGACCCTAAGATCTAGACCCAACATGAATTCATTAAAAGCATCCAGACATTTCTGCATGCTATTAGCCGTTAGAATCATCAAGACTGTATTGTCCGCGTATGACAGTAACGGTACATAATTGCCGTCTATCTTAGGAAAATCTAAACATTTTTGCAATAAAAACTGTTCCAGACTATTTGTGTAGATTAAAAACAAAAAAGGTGCCATGATGCAGCCCCGGCGGACGTCTTCAGATGATGCAATTTCCCCAGTTTTTTCACCGCCTAGGACATATCGTACAGCAACAGAAGTTGCAGCATGCAGTCTACGCAACAAGGTGACCAATGGCTCCTCGAACCCCATAGACTCCATTAACGACCAGAGCTTTCCCCTACATACAGTACCAAAAGCACTGGATAAGTCCAGGAAAGGCCAAGTGGATTGAAACACCCTTGGCCTTCATGTACTTACCCATGATCATTGCCAAATTAAGACACTGTTCTGTGGTCCCCCTGCCTCTCCTAAAAGCGTATTAGGAGTCCACAATGATGCAAGAGGCATCTGCCCATGTTTCCAAACGCACCAATATTACTCTCCCCAATAGTTTACAGGAGGCATCTATTAGGGAGATCGGTCTATAGCAGCGGGGATCATTTTTTTTACCCTTCTTAAAAAGGGGATGATTACCACCTCTTTCCAAGAGGATGGAATGCGTCCCACAATAGTCGCTCTAAAACATTTAACAGGAGGGGTGCCCAACGTTGAGGGTTATTTTTAAACAGATCCAGTGGTACGGCATCTAGCCCTGCCTTTTCTCAAAGCATCCTCCACTTCCTCCAAGGAAAGCGATAGGCTAAGTTGCCGCAAGGACTCAACATTCAAAGGAACATCATTCTCACAGTCATTTAATAATAAAATACCCTTCGGGTTAAATATCTTTGAATAATGGGTCTCCCAAACCTCCCCAGTTATATGTTATACCATAGACCTCTCTTCACTAATAAAAAGTGGACGGTTTATGACCTCCCAAAACAACCTACTATCCCGCAGGTCACTGGCTTTTTCCAAGTCGTCCCAGGCCTTTTCCTTCAGTTCTATTTTCCTCTTCTCAACTGACTTTCTGTACAATTGTCTTGCATTCCTAACCATTTCTTTATCCCGGGGTACCACATGGAGAGCCGTCCTCAGTGCTGTTTGCGCTTTGGAACATTCCCCATTAAACCATTTCTTATCCTTGATAACACTTTCTTGGCCAGTTTGAGTAGATTTGTGGCCACACTCTTGCAGAGGACCTCAAAATTTTGCAGTATCTGCTCTGGATCCGGTATCAAGTATACAAAGGTCATTTACCACAATGATGTTATTTAATGCATCTCCCTGAGTAGTGTGCTTAAAATGCGCCAGGGGTTGATCATTGATGTCCGATAACCCACAGGCGTGACTCCCACTAAATGGACATAGAATGCAATTAAAATCCCCAAGCCACATAATACATAGAGGTGAAATTCTCAGTCACTTTAGTAATTTCCACCTGCAAAGAGTCAATGATAACAGACGTGTGAGTATCAAATATGTTATGATACCAATCAATCATGAGCAAAGGTACAACAGTCAAATTAGTGCACAGGATCAATTGGTACCATGGAGAAGAGAATTTTTTTCTATCCTTAATGACATGTTACATATTGAGATTAAAGTCAATAAGCCACCCTTTGCCCTTCCAGAGGGGGACGGTTCAGCAGCAAAAGTCAGTGTTATAACCATCTAAGAAAAGGTTCTCTCTACTCCACGTTTCTTGGAGACAGATGATGTTAAAGGATTTGATGTATTCTATCCATGCCTCGTCCAATAGCCTACTTGAGATGCCTGCTACATTCCACGAAATCAGACGGATGGTACCACCAACTGACTCGCTATTTGCTAAGCTGGGGGATTTACTCGACTGATTCCTTTCCATTATATGTTCAGCTTGGGTCATATTCCGATCCTCCTCGCTGTCTTTTAATGAGCCCTTGATTTTATTAATAGTATTGAAAGACATCCGCAAATCGCTATTATTGGCCAAGAGATCAAGGAGGGAGGGAGTTATTTCTATATTAGCATTTTCCTCATCACTCTCTAATTGAAGTCAATCGACCTCAGCCAAGGTACTCAAGGGATCAAATCAATTTGGATGATACCATGGGGGCAACAATGGATATAACTTTGGCCCCATTTGAGATACCGATTCTATTGGACTAGATCGCCCTACAAAATGTCGATAAAAGAACCCCAGAGGCAATATCAATATCCTAGACTTGTCCATATTCTGTTCATTCACCCTGTCGATTATGGCTCTTACCAGGCCAGGGGGCCTGAAGGGCAAAACGATGCAGTCTCCCTCTATTGTTTTCTTGGCAGGGCCAACCCATCTAACCCTGCGTGCCATCTTATGTTCTGAGAACAGGGAGTTTTGATTTATACCTGTTTTGGCATTTATAAAATATAAGGACTTATTCCTAAGAGAGGGCCAATCTTCGCTCTCTCCCGGAGCTAAAGGAGAGACGTTTGCTAGGACAATGATGTAAGGAGTAGTTTGTGGGGGTAGATTAAGGATCGAATCAGGGTTATTCTGGGACAAGTAGCGTGAATGATGTTCCGCAGCTGAGGCCGTGTTTACGTTGTCTTTATTTTTAATATTTCGATCCCTTATGGGTTTATTAATACTAGGGACCTGGGGGCCATCCTTGATCCGGCAATCCGGTGTTATCGCAGTAGTATTTAAATAGGGACCTACATTCCCAGAATTTCCCCTCCAGTTCCCATCAAGTGTTGTATTTCCCCCAGGGGGTCTGGTTTATATGCATCCACACTAACAGGGTTTCCTAGAGGGGTGGCTTACCTATGCCAGGGCAGTGGCTTGTAGGCATGGCACACAGGGATGTGTTGCAAACAAAAACCAGTACATGAACTACTGCACCAGTGCAGGATGCCTAGAATCGGCCCGAGGGCCATTGTATTTTTTTCAAGCAATCTCATTTATCTCCATATTCAAATCTTCTCACAGGTTTATTCTCAATTTGATGATTCCATAAAAAAAGATTGCACTGCTGAGGTTTTCCATAATCATAAAACCCAATGCATTTCGGGAAAATTCCCTTTGTCAGGGGTAACTGCAATACAAACATTTTGATATATATTTAAAAGTACTATCACATTAAGCATCAGAGAACTGTAAAGGTACAGGGCCTCTAAGGGTGTCCCAACATGTGCTGCAGCCGTTATCCATGGCCACAACACCTTTGGTACCTGTGGTACCATTTACAAGGGACTAACCTTTGGACAAAAGATTTCCAATTTGGTCTCGTCTTAATGCGGTTTTAGGGAAAGAACATAGGCCCTGGGTACCTGTTTGGCAGGAACCCAGGGCACACTCGGTCAAAGTATATCAGCAGTTCAGCCAAAATGGGGGAAACCATGCAAAAAGATGGCACTTTCTTATACATGGCACATAGGGATGTGTGCGATGTTGACACTTTGTTCTGCACCAAAACACGCAGCCTGCAATGGCAGTATGTGTCAAGGTACAGGGCCTCTAAGGGTGGCAAAGTAAGTGCTGCAGCCCTTAGAAGCCTGCCCTGGCCACAGTGCCCATGGTACCTTTGGTACCATTTACAAGGGACTGACATGTGGTCAAAGAGTGCCAAATGGGTTTTGTCTCAATGCGGTTTATGGAAAGAAAAAAAGATTCTGGGTACCTGGTTGGCAGGAACCCAGGGCACACACAGTCAAAGTATATCAACAGTTTGGCAAAAAGTGGGGGTGTAGTGAAGGCAGGGCCCTGTGTGCACACATTGCTATGTTAGCATAAGCTTATTAGACGTTTAAACACCATTTTGCAGCTTCTGCATGTAACTGTTGTTGTAAGTTAGACTGCTTGAATTTCTTCACATGAGAAAGTCTTGTTTTCAACATCCCTAGACTTACATCGCGAACTCAGTCTGTACAGTGTGTGCAGAAGCCTCCAAGGTTATAACAATGTAAGCTGTTATTAGGGCTGATGCTCTAGACATAACATGCACACAGCTGCAGCTAATTGAAACTATAGCACCTTTAATATTGCACTGCATGTAGGATTAGGGCACTTGGTGAAAATCCTTTTCCAGAGAGAGAGCTTTGCTGATCCCGATGTGATTAACTTCAGCTGATCTTGGAGGTATGGGGTTCCCCATTCAAGCCTAAGAGACCTTCTATTATTATAAAACCTAGCTCCTAGCTGGGGAGGCTGGTACACAAGGCACTATAGGACCTGTTTCCACTATCATTATCATAGGATTTCTCCCTTTGTGTTTTATGTAATTGTAACAATGATGATCGTATTATTTTTAACCATATGCCAGCTTATGTTAGAAAAAATACTGCATCTTAGAGCACGTTGTTAAAATAAACATTTTAAACTTTTCTGTGTCTCTAATTACTCACGTTGTGGACTGGTATGAGAATAACCAACGGAAGAGTGTTCTTAAGCCCCACCATTCCTGAGAGTAACCTAAGTCGCATGTTCTGGGTTGTCTAATCATTGGTAGCTTCGCTATAGGACGGAGAGCTAATGAGACACTGATGCTAGTCGGTTAGGGGTTCCAGGTACTGAGATGAGTTATTGGGTACACCACAATTCACTGAGGTCCTGGGTCTATGTGCACAGTTCTCTATATGAACAGAATCCCCTTAACAGGGGCAACCATGCAAAAAGAATTGACTTTGAGGCATTGTATACTAACATCCCTCAGGATGAGGCACTAGAGGCAATTAGAGACATCTTAGAACCCAGAAAAGAGCCGCACACTGTTCCAACCCAATTCTTGGTTGCACTGGCGTCCCTTTGCCTATAAAACAACTTCTTTCAGTTTAAGGAGGACTTGTACCTCCAGGTTAAGGGTGTGGCAATGGGATGTAGCTTCGCCCTGGAAATTGCCAACCTAGTAATGTCTACTTTGAAGAGAAATGGATATACAGTATTCATAATCCCTACCGGCCCGACATAGTGCACTGGGATCGTTATATTGAAGATATCTTTGCACTATGGGAGGGAGACCTAAAGGATTTGGAGGAATGCCATCAGTGGCTCACTAATAGAACACCAGACTTGAGGTTCACAATGACTATGGATAAAAATAAGCTCAATTTCCTTGACCTTCGGATTTACAACAACCATGGGAACATTCAAGTGAGCTTATTTGTGAAACCCACCAATTGTAACACGTTGTTACACTTTATAAGTGGACTCCCCAGGGCCCTCAAGGAAAATCCGTCATATGGGCAATTTCTTCGAATCCAAAAAATTGTTCAAGTAAAGATGATTTTACCAACGCAGATTCCCTGGTTATTAAACTTAAGTATCGTGGCTACCTCAAAAAATTGGTAAAAACAGCAGCCAAAAGAGCATGGTTCGCTCCCAGGGAAACCCCTTTGACCCCACGGAAAAAGCCTGATCATAATCCCTTGACATGAGTCACTACATTTAATCCTAAATTGAACAAAATAAAGAACACCATCCTGAAGAATTGGAAAATTCTAGCTCCTTTGGCCAGCTCTAAACCTCGGTTTGCGTTTTTAGTAAGAGCAAAATGTCCAGGAGCAGGCAAGAAAGATCTCAGGGAGATGTTTAGTCTTCCACCCATAAATGGACACCACATGTGCCACAATTATATTGTATGTAATTATACAGCAGACACAAAGACTGTTGCGTTGAATGTCAAGATGTATAACCAACTGAGGTTTTCTAAATTGCAACACCAAGAATACAGTACATTGCATAACATGTCCATGTAATTTAGTGTACATCGGACAGACTATGCAAGCTGTGAAAACAAGAATGATACAGCATATATCATGGATTTGATGTAATGTAAATGGAGCCCCTCTAGTGGACCACCACAGAGAACAGAATCATACAGCAGAAGAACGACAGTGGTCTGCGCTATACGTAGTACCCAGTTCAAAGAGCATGAAAATCATGACCCTGAAAAGAATTGAGGCACAACTCATTGAACGCTTTTGAACTGTCAAAATAGCCCTAAACGATCAAGATGAAATGTGGGCTTTAATTGATTAGATGCCCCGGATGGTGGTAACTATGGATGTGTAGGTCTTCCCCTGTACATCCTATTAAGATGAAATATGGTCTCCCACTGATTGGATGCTACAGATGGTGGCTCCTTTTAATTTTGATCTTAATGTATACAAGTCTTACAATTTGCATGCTTTGTCCTTGGTTCACATGAGGTGCAAAAGATCATAAATTACAGATTAGGTTGTGCTTCTAAAATTTTGTTCCATCAAATTGCATGTGTTCTATGTTAAAAATGGATATTGCTATTATTAATATTGTGTGTAAACAGTGACATGAGAAATCTTCCATATACCATCCTATGTATGTAGAATTACAGCAATGTGACTCATAGACAGTCTATTTTTCTTTCTCTTTTTATGTCCTTTATGTGAGAAGTTGGCCTGGTATATGCAGTCTACTATTCTAGTGGGCACCTTGCACCAGCCCAAACGACCCTTATTGATGGAAGGTCGTAAAGTCAAACTTATAGAAAGCTATCCTACTGGTAGCTGTGGAGAGCAGCCTTCAGGCTAAGACTTCGAGGCGAGTCAAGCGAGTTGTTTTACCAATTATAATCTCTTAAATGATCAAATAAAAGTACACCACACAAGGTTTATATCAAATATATATGTATTTATTCTAAACACAACCCCTCTGGACTCTTTATGAGGTCAGAGGTCAAAGTACAATATAAGGAACTTAATTAGCATACGATAAGTCGCATAGTATATGTTATGCCCTAGGGGACACACAAACCATACACTAAAATAGTGGTATAAGTGGTCTGAGTTAGAAAGCAGGCCTAGGGCCTTTGGATTTGCTGGGGCTGCCTAGAACCACCAAAGGTTAGGATGTAGGAGGCTCACGAGAGACGCGTGCAGTGTCTAAAACACAGCTACGGGTTAAATTGACTTTCTATGGAGAACGAACAATTTACAATTTTACAGTTTAAGTACACTTCTAGGTTAACTACGATGGAACCCTTTTAGACTACAACACTTCGAGAGTCAAGACCCACGGGAGCCCCGGAGAACTCGTGTTACCTCACCCAGGGAATCCGGGTGCATAGGTGTCTTTTGATGTTGGGTTTGGTAGTCGATTCCAATGGAGAGCTGCGAAGAAGTGCTGCAGGCAACCAAAGGAAAAGTGTCCGGTGGATCCAAGGGTGGATCGAAGATCTGAAGAACCTGAAAGCAGAAGGGACAAAGTCTGGGTCACTTGCCAGTGACCAGGATTACGATGGGAATCTGCCAGCCAATGTCAGGTGAATTCAGGTGAAAGAGGTGAACAGCCACGTGGTCCAGGAGGCATCGACTATGACCAGGAGCTGGATTCGAGCTGTCCAATGAAGGATCTAGTGGACTACAGTGTCGGAATCCGGATTGGACCCAACAAGCCTTGGCAAACGCAATCCACGCAAGATGTCGAGATTGGCTTCGGTGCAGACCAGCAAGGTCTGAGGAACTTCTCCTTTGGAGAGAAGTTGGAGCAAGCCTGGAGCAATCAGGAAAGCAAAGTAAATCAAGGATTGGTCTTCGTGGGGGCTCACTAGCCAATGGACTAGGAACCACACAGACGCGTCTAGCTGAAATGCACAAAGGAGGCCCACGGGACACTCGTGGAGTGTGGGCCTCTGAGCTTCGGTGTTAAAGGTGCTCGGGGCAGGAGCTTCAAATACCCCAACGCACAACTTCGGAATACCCCGGGAAGTAGGTGCAGGCTGCAAAATGCAGGATGTCCAGGGTTTCCGGTCCCACGTCTCTTGTGTCAGCTACGGGTCTCAGCTTTGCTGGGAGCTCGGGTCAGCTTCCGAAATATCTGGAAGTCCATGTCCTGAGTCGCAGATTCTTCAGGATCCGGCGGGAGCCTTGAAAATGCAGATCGGCAAAGATGCAGTTGGTGCCTGTTTGAACAGGGTGGTCACTCCTTGACCACAATGGAGATTTCTTCTGTCTTCCAGTCAATATGGAATGTCAAAGATCCAAAATATATGTCACAGAGTTTTGTCCAGGGTAATCTAAAGTCCTAGGGACTGGGATCCTATTCTTATAGCAAGATTAGGGGTTGGGCTAACTCTAAGGTCCCTCCTATGGGTGGACTTGGGGAGGGGTGGTTACACACCTTTCCCTTTGTCCAGTTTCGCGCCAGAGCTGGGGCTGAGTGCCCAGCAATCGGTTTAAACTGGGAAACGCATGGAGCACCTTGTGTGCCCCAGGCAGTGTCTGAAGAGCATTCACTGAATGCAACCCACCCTGCCCCAATACACTAAAGCCCATCTGGGGAGGTGCCAGCATCTCCCTGGACAGGAAACCTATTGTCCAGGCCTCCCCTGCCGGAGTTTCATCCAGCAGCAGGAGGGCAGACTCGTGTCTGTGGCATCAGCATCCATTTTGTAATGCTGGGGCACTGTTTAACTTTAACTGGGTTTAACAGTAACTTCATGTCTAGAAGGGTGGAATGCGACCCCCGCCGCTAGAACTGGCAGTGGGTAGTATTCCAAAGTGTTTGACACTTACACAACATGTTTTAATAAAGCCAAACCAAAGTTAGCATTAACCGCGAGGATTATAATGCACTTAAAAGTATATGGTATGGCTATATCATAAAACATCTATAAGGAGATGGTTCCAAGCGCTGTAGAGGGGCTCAGGCTAGGGCACCCTCTGGCCTGCCATAGTAGTGACTTATAGGCATATATATATTTTTATTTTTATTTTCACTGAAAAAAACATATGTTTCACACATGTTATAGTTAGCTGGACATTTCACTCATACAAAACCATTTGAATTCCCCCGTTATAGGTAGTTCAGCTAACTATAACTTGCGCGCCCGCAATGCACTGCTGATGACGTCACATATTACATCACTCATGACATCACTAAAGGCTAATTCCTAACTATAACATGGCTGAAACCTATGTATTTTTCAGTGAATTTCAAAGGTTTTGTAAATTATAATTTTCAAATGTATTAATTGTTCTATTTTTTTATACTGATTTACTACATTGTTTTAAAGTATTTATTTTTAGATATTTTATTTTTTAAATTACATTACATATTTTTAATATAAATTGAAAAAAAAATGTTTAAAATATTGAAATTGGAGGGCGTGGCCGAGAGCGTCGAAATAGCGGCCGCACTTCAGAAGTGCTACGGACCCCACCGTCATCCGCTCTTGATCTGCCACCATCGGAAGCCCTGAAAATTACTGACCTGTCCCCAAAGTGATCCGGAGCCCGTCTGTGGTGCCGCAACCGAAATCGCGCCCCCCCCCCCCAGCCCTTCAGCTCGTCTTGTTGTCCCAGGCCTACTGGATGTGACATGGCGGCCTCCGCTGCTGCGCACCTCGAGACTGCCGCGGTCCTGCAGTAACCCCCGACAACGGAGGTGGCAGCTGTGTTCAGGCGCAGACAGCCGGATGATCTGGGGTTCCCCGACGCCTACCACGGAACTCTGCCTCCGGCGATACTCATGTCAGGTCTTGGAGCTCTGCCTTCCGCAACCTGACTGTGGCCGTGATCCGGCGGACCTCCCCTGACTGCCGCCACTACCTGGCTGGTATCCGCTCCGGAGAGCGAGGTGAGGCCTGCCCGCTGCAGGGCGTCTCGGGGGTGGTGTGGGGGACCCGTGTGTGTTGCGCGGGCAGTGAGGTTCGGCCGCTGGATCGGGCGGTGGGAGCGTGTGGCATCTCTTCGCCCGCCCCCCTCCCCCTTCCTCTGAGGCCCTGGGCTGCGCACCGTGTGACTGGGAGCCCCTCTCCAATGGGACGGACTGTATGCTGGTTGAGCTGTGTGCCGGGAGTCGGCCGCTAGATCGGGCGGCGGAGACGGACAGCCTTTCTTCATCGGTCCCCATCCCCCTTCTTGGGGGGCCTTCCTTCTGTGCCGCAATTGCGAAATCCCTCATGGCTCCTTCTGTCAGGAACCTTAGCATAGCCAGTGTTAGTGTGCCCAATAGAAAGAAAGGTTCTTGCTCTACCTTTAAAACCAAACAGGTAAATGTTTGGTTCCCCTGTCAAGGCTAAATTAATTGCTAACCACATTGTACATAGTGTTTTCCCTTGTTAACTGGTATTATTTTCTCTGCTCAAGATGGCCGCCGCTGTGCCTCTAGTTTCCCAGTAGGGGATTAGGGCTAGTGTTTGAGAAGCGCGCGAGTAACTAACTGCGCACAATCAACGAAGCTCTTCAAGAAACCGCAAGTGAATTCTGAGGCTCTGCGTTATCATTTCAGACGGGAGCTTCGGTATTCTGTTTTGGGTAATTCAAAGTTCCGCAGTAAGCTTGGTAGGCGTCCTCCGCCTATAATAAAGACTTTAGTCAGAGTTCCAGTATTTTCCGCTGTAGCATACTTCAGTCAGAGCGAGGAGTCGTCTCGGCGCAACGCTACAGAAAGCAGAATTCTACAACCGGATAAACATTTGTAGATGAATCATCTTGCATTAAGTGACATTTTCGGAACTTCTATCGTGAAAGGAGTCTTACAAGTTAATTTTGAACTCGCTTCATAAGAGGTTCTCAGTCCTGCAGCAACAGACTTTCCAGCAGCGTAAAAGTTATTGTACCTTACCAATTGCGCTTTTCCCATTCTTACCTCCCCCTTTGCTCCTTCCTTTTCCCTTTTTGCGCGCCTAAGGATTACAAGAACTACTCTGCAATTCATGACAAGGAGAACCATTGGATAATAAGAACCCCTTTCAGGTCATGAATAGGAGGCTTTTCAGGTACATAATATAGCAAAGCAAGGTCCAGAGTTTATTGTAATTAGAGTTATCAATCTGTTAATGTAGCCTTCCTTATTTCTTGCAGTCTGAAAACTTCCTGCTGAATATTACACCTTACATGAAGAGTAGCAATTGCCGTGATCATCACTGGTAGGATAAGCTTTATAATGTCCGATAGAGTGAAGTTTTAGAGGTGGGTTGTTTTATGAAGTTTTAGAGGTGGGTTGTTTTATGCTTATCTCCAATCTGTGCATTAGGCTTACAACTGGGCTGCAGAAAGAAGTTTCAGCGTCCAACAGCCAGTGAGAGTATCAGAAGAATTCAAGGTATCTCTTCTTTTTCTTCCACATCCTCTTTTCCCTTAGGCTGGTGTTCTTTGCTCCTAGAAGCGGAGACACCCGTTGGAGGGAGATTGGGACTAGCATCGATACTGCCTCTGCGAAGTGCTTGGAGTACTTGACAGATTGAAGTGCCCACGTATTTTACTTCGCCCGGGCAGTATGGCTGAGGGAATGGATTTGAAGGCCTTGAGAAACATACTAGAGGGTATCCAAAAGGAGATAGGTGCAGTTCGGGAGGAGAATCAAGGGTTGAAACAAGAATTGGTAGCGTCCCGTCTTGAGACTAGGACCTTGGCTCAGAAGGTAGATGGATTAGCTATGGGGAATCCAGTTCAGAGTACGTCAACCCCAGCACTGATCCTAAGGCAGTTGCACAGGTAATACATTCAGTGTCTCCTTTGATTCCTTTGGCAGCTCCTGAAAGATTTACTGGGGATTCCCAAAAGGCCCAACTTTTCTTAACGCAATGCTCTTTACATTTTATGTGCCGCCCTACACTCTTTCTCAACGCTCAGTCCAGGGTGGCCTTTATTCTATCATATCTGGGAGGTGATGCAGCAAATTGGGCAATGCCATTGATTAGTGCAGATGATCCCCCTTTTGAGTGATTTTGAGCTATTTAAGAGTGAATTCCTTAGAATTTTTGATAGGAGAAGGATTTCCCAGGCTACTGATAATGAGTTGTTAGAGTTGCGCCAAGGGTCCAGGGATCTCATTACTTATCTCACTCAATTCAATAAGCTCATCCTGGAAACCAACTGGCCTGAAGAAAAGAGAGCAGCACTGTTTTACAGAGGCTTGAGAGATGAGATTAAAGACACTTTAGCTCAAGTTCCAAATCGCCCTACCCAACTATCTGCACTGGTGGATTTGGTGTTAGAATTGGATTTCCGCAGTTCTGAACGCAAAGGAGAGAAGAGAAAAGATTGGAAAGTCAGTTTCCCTCGTTTTGATCGGTTTCGATCTGAGAAAGGAGTAGTCGGAAATAATGACAGTGAACCAATGCAGATAGGAGCGGTGAGAGGTCCCTTAAGTAAAGAGGAAAAGGAACAAAGATGATTGAAGAGATTGTGTCTGTACTGTGGTGGCTCTGGACATTTCATGAAAGAATGCACTAAGCGACCCAAGTCTCCGTTGAAGGGAAACGAGACAAGCCATCAGTAGGCGGAGTCGCTCTGGTGGTGAAGGAGGATAAAACGGCTCCAGAACCTAATCAGATTTTAAACACTCTTCAGACTATGTCTCCACATGTGATTCTTCATATGACCTTGAAGTTTCGGGAACACCAAATTTCTGGAGTGGCCATAATGTTGGACTCTGGGGCCACTGGAAATTTTTGTGACATCAAATATGCCCACCGCATGGGAATTCGTGCTATCAGGAAAGAGAGACAAGAAACGGTACGTGCAGTGGATGGAACAAATTTGATTTCCGGCCCCATCACCAGTCACACAGAAGAGTTGACTCAATCTGACGGTCATTGGGAAATCTTACAATTCAATCTAATCGATGCACCTCAATTTCAGTTGATTCTAGGGTTACCCTGGCTAACCACTCAAAATCCGATCATTGACTGGGAGAACAGAACCGTCAGTATGCAATCTAAATTTTGCTTGGAACATTGTTATGGTCCGAAAGACGTTTTGGAAGAACCTTCTCAAGCCTCGTTGCTTTCGTTTGGAGGTCAATCTATTGGGGTTATTTCTTCTGGAGAAATTCCTCATGAGTACCGTGATCTAGAGGCTGTTTTTAGTGAACATGAAGCTGAGTTGTTACCACCTCATCGTTCCTATGATTGCACCATTGACTTGGTGCCGGGAGCAGTTCTTCCGTGTAGTCGGATTTATGCTCTTACTGAAGCTGAGAATGAACACCTCAAAGAGTATTTGGACCGCTTTCTGGCTAACGGGTTCATTCGTCCATCGCAGTCGCCGGTATCCTCTCCCTTATTTTTTATTCCGAAGAAGCAAGAGGGGAGCCTAAGAATGTGTATAGACTACCGAGCACTGAATCAAGTGACTATCAAAAACAGATACCCATTACCGTTAATTTCGGTTTTGTTGGATCAAGTTAAGGAGGCTCAAATATTCACCAAGTTGGATTTGCGTGGTGCATACCATCTTATTTGTATGAAAGAAGGGCACGAGTGGAAAACAGCTTTCCGTACCAAGTTTGGCCTTTTTGAATACTGTGTTATGCCCTTTGGATTGTGCAATGCACCAGCGGTGTTTCAACATTTCATAAATGACATCATGAGTGATTTGATTGACAACTTTGCCATCATTTATTTGGATGATATTCTGATTTTCTCCAAGAACTTACAAGACCATATTCAACATGTACGATTGGTGTTGGAAAGACTAAGGACACATCATCTGTTTGTCAAGTTGGAAAAGTGTGTCTTCCATGTGAGCAAAGTGGATTTCTTGGGATTTGTCATTTCTTCTCAAGGAATCATTATGGATCCCGGAAAAGTGTTGGCAGTGAAGGATTGGCCAACTCCTCATAACATTAAGGAGATACAAAGATTTTTAGGGTTTGGCAATTTTTACAGACACTTCATCCAAGGATTCTCTCAGTTAATTGCACCCATCTCTCGATTGTTAAAAAAAGGAGTCAAGTTTGAGTGGAACCAAGAAGCGGAACAGGCTTTTTTGGATTTGAAGAAGAAATTTGTGTCTGCTCCAATTTTGTTACATGCGGACCAGGCAGAGCCTTTTTTCGTAGAAGCTGATGCGTCTGACCAAGCGATTGGAGGGGTCCTTTCTCAGAGTCATCCGCAATCTGGTCAACTTCATCCGGTAGCGTACCGTTCCAGGAAATTGAATCCAGCCGAATTGAATTACACAATTACTGAGAAGCAACTATTGGCTGTGAAAGACGCTTTTGAGGATTGGAGACATTACTTGTTGGGAGCCAAACACACGGTGACGGTATTCACGGATCATAAAAATTTGCAGTTTCTGAAGACGGCCAAGATTTTAACTCCGAGACAATTACGTTGGTCATTATATTTTGCAGATTTTGATTTTGTGATCACTTATCGTCCTGGTACTAAGAATGGAAAAGCGGATGCACTGTCCCGTTTGAATACAGAAGATCGAGAACACGCTGTGGAGTCACAACCAATCATTCCAGAGACCAAAATAATTTGTACTCTCTCCATTGACCAATTTCAAGAAGAAGTTCGTAAAAGTTTAACGCTGGAGGAAATTCAAGAGTGGGTGTTACATGGAGAAGAAAGACGTTGTCATCAGCAATTACCTTATTTCAAGGAGGCATTATATCTTCCCACGACTACTCTGCAACAGAAGGCGTTACAAAGTTGTCATGATCATCCTTTAGCTGGTCATAAAGGAGTTTCTAAGACCCTTGATTTGGTGCAACGTTACTTTTGGTGGCCTGGGTTATCCTCTCAGGTCAAACAGTATGTACAGTCTTGTGAGTTGTGTGCACGAAGTAAACCAAATAGGCAGGCTCCACAGGGATTTTTACAACCACTTCCCACTCTTAATCATCCTTGGCACACAATTTCCATGGATCTAATTGTAGACTTGCCAGTCAGTAAGGGGTTTAACACTATTTTGGTGATTGTGGATACTTTCACTAAGATGAGTCACTTTGTTCCCCTTAATGGTACTCCTTCCTCTCCTGAGTTAGCTCGAGTATTCAGTGAAAACATAGTCAAGATACATGGAGTCCCCAAGATAGTGGTGTCAGATCGGGGGCCTCAGTTTATCTCACATTTTTGGAAAGCCTTCCTTAAAGGGTTGGGAATTGAGGGTAGATTATCTACCAGTTATCACCCTGAATCTGATGGTCAGACTGAGAGAACCAATCAGGAGTTAGAGCAATATCTACGTTTGTTTCTCATTGATCAGGGTGGTGAATGGGCAGATCGATTGTGGATGGCTGAGTTTGCTTGCAACAATGCTAAGAGTGTTTCCACGGGCTATTCTCCTTTTTATTTGAATTTTGTCCGCCATCCAAATCCCTTTGTTACTCAAGAAGATTTGGTGGTACCTACAGTCAAGGATTTGATTTCTGAAATCACTTCTCTTCATAAATCTGCAGAACAAAATTTGATTAAAGCCAAACTCTCTTATAAGAAATTTACAGACCGACATAGACAGTCCGCTCCACAGTATCAGAAGGGAGACCGAGTCTGGCTTTCTACTAAAAATCTTCATTTGAAAGGGAACCGGAAATTTCAACCTAGATTTGTGGGTCCTTATACTGTTGAAAAGGTGGTGGGTCCAGTGAATGTAAGACTAAAATTGCCAGCTAAGGTAGGCATCCACCCAGTGTTTCATGTGTCCCTATTGAAAAAGGTTAAACCACAGTTGCGATTGAGTAAATCTCCAGAACCTTTAGAGATTATGGGCCAGTACGAGTATGAAGTCAAGGACATTTTAGATTCAAAGTTGAAGAAAGGTCAATTACAGTATGTGAGAAGTTGGCCTGATATATGATGTTTCCAATTCTGGAACCACCTTGTATCAGTCCAAACAATCCCTTATGGTGTCTGGTTGTAAGTCAACCATATTAGACAAGCTATCCTAGGGGTAGCATGGACTAAGCAGCCTAAAGGCTTAACTTAAGAGGTCGTGTTAAGCGAGCTGTTTTACCAAATACAATCCTGTAATATCAAATGAAAGGACACCACACAAGTATATATTATAAAAATATATGTATTTATTACTAAAAACAATCCCCAGTATTCTTTATGAATAAAGGGGCACAAGCGTTAAATCAAAAGCACAGTATAACATACAAAGTTGCACAATTTTGGATGAGGGCGAGGGGCCACTCAAACCATATACTAAAAAAATGGTATAAGAGATACCAATCGATCAGTGGTTAGGCCTAGGGAATCGCTGGGAGCAGTCGGGACAAGCAATGCTGAAGTCGGGAAAAGCCCGCGGGATTCGGGTGCAGTGCTGAAAGCACAAGCATGTACCAATGTTAACCAATGGTGCGTAAAAGTTACACAAATAGAGTTTAAGGACACTTCCGCTGAACCTAGAGGAACAAAACTTAAGACACAGACCCTAGAGGTGTGTACCAGTGTGGGAACACCGGCGTTGCAATGTTACCTCACCCACAGGAAACGGGTGCACAGGGTCGAAGTTGAGTCGGGTTTCGTCACGCAGGTTCTTGGTGCTTGGAGCTGAAAGGGCTGCAGGCGGGGTGAAGGAGAAGTGTCCGGTGGGGTCCAAGGGTGGACCCAAGTCGAAAAGTACCTGAAAGCAGAGGGGACAGAGTCTGGGTCACTCAGCAGTGACCAGGGTGGAACCAGGACGGAACCAGGCAATGTCGGGCGCAATCAGGTGGTTGTCGAGGAGCTTCTCTCCGCTGTCACGTGGGCTCTGGGGCATCTACGACGTCCAGGAGCGGGTCACGATCTGTCCCACGCAGGCTCTCGCCGTCGGCGCTGTTGGCTTCAAGATTGGAGCAAACAACACTTGGCAAAAGCAATCCACGCGAAACCGGACGATTGCTTCTCACTCGAACCAGGAGGGTCAGAGTGGGGGCTCCTATTTAGGGGAGCTGGTGTAAATCTGGAGCAACCAGAATCACAAGTCGTATTTCAAGTTTCGTCGGCACAGGTGCCACAAGCCAGCTGGCAAGTGACCGGGCCAACGTGTTGAGCCAAAAGAAGCAGAAGGGCCCCACGCAGCCCTCGTCGAGTGTGGAGTGCTGAACTTCGGTGTAAGAGTGGCTCAGGGTTGGGGCTTCTCAAACCCCAGTGTACAGCTTCGAGGGTCACTCGTGGGCTGCACGGTCAGCGTCTCGTGGTCTTTTCAAGATGGCGTGCCCCACGCTTCCGGTCGCCTCCACGGGTCTCAGCTCTGCAGGGACTGTGGATCGGGCTGTTGGAAGGCAGGCAAGCTTGATCTCGTCGATCTCTGTCGCTCGAGTTCCGGCGGGAACTGCAACAAAGCAGACGTCGATGGCTGGATGGTGCCTGTTTGCACAGGGTGGTCACTCCTTGACCACAAGTGAGATTCTTCAGTCTTCTACGTCGAGTAGGATGTCGAAGGGTCCAGAGTTTCTTTTCTTAAGTTTCATCAGGATAATCTGAAGTGCATTGGCACTGCTCACACTGTTATTTGAATCTAGGGGGCTGGATTACCTGCTAGGTCCCCTCCTATGGGTGGGACCCAGGAAGTGGGTGGATACACCCCCTTCCTTTGATCTTGGCCGCGCTGGGACGGGGGCTGGAGTGCCCCAGAACCGGTTTGGCCGGATTATGCAAGGGGCAGCCTTGTGCGCCCCCAGCACTGTCTGGTTTCTTTCAAACCTCCCTGCTACAATCCACTATCTCCTGTCTGGGGGGGTGTGACACCTCCCTGCGACAGGAAACCCTTTGTCCAGGCCCCCTTGGCTGAGTTTCGGTCAGCTGCAAGGGGTCAGACCTGTGTCTGTGGCAGAAGCATCCATTTTGTGGCTCTGAGGCTCTTTTAAAATTAACCGCATTTAAGCAAAGTAACATGTCTTCTCCCTCTAGAGGGGTGGAATGCTATCCCCGTCGCCAGGACTGGCGAGGGGATAGTATTCCAAATCGTATGACACCTTACACGACATGTTTTGATAAAGCCAAACCAAAGTTGCTATATAACCGCGAGGATTATAATGCACTTAATAGTATATGGTATGGCATTATCCTGAAACAGCTTAGGGAGTTGTTCCCGACAGCTGCAGACAGGCTCAGCTCAAGCTAGAGCTCCATCTCACATTAAACCACGCACTCTGCCTCCAGGATTGATAAGGCCTTCCATAGGAGTGGCTCACAGGTTTATATGTGTCCAGATATAGGTTTAGATATAGGTATACTATATCTAAGCAAGGGGTGATTACACCACCTTACCCCAGCGGAGTGATCAGCCAGTTGTGTCAATTTAAGAACCAGCCAGGGGTGGCAAAAGATATGCTGCAGCCCCTGGTAGGCCTTGGTGGCACCTATGCCCTGGGCACCTATAGTGCATCAGGGCTCGACAAATCCACTCGCCTGCTCGCATTTGCGAGGGAGAATGGATGAGGACGAGCTATTTTTAGGTCCTACTCGCCCTTTCTGGCGAGTAGGATATCAAACTAACTTTTGTCCTCTGTCTTTAAAAACAGAGCAAAAGTGACAAGATAACATGATTTAAAGGCATTTTTATTGCTCACAAAGGAAATGAGCAATAAACATGCCTTTAAATCTTGTTATCTTGTCACTTTTGCTCCGTTATCAGAGACGGAGGTCAAGTGGGTTGGAGTCCGGTCGAGGGGATTTTCCATGGTACTAGACCTGCAGGACTAGTACCATTTTTCGGATTTGTTGAGCCCTGTGCATTATACAGGGGCTGACAAGGAGTCCATTTCCAATTGTGGTATGTACCTAGGGTACATGGAATCCATTTTACAGAGAGAGCAGATGGTCTGGGGCCCTGTTTAGCAGGGAACCAGGCCAACTAAGTCAAAAACCAGCTAAACACAAGGCAAAACATCTGGGGTAACCATAGTCAGGTAGCCACCTTCCTACACACTATTTGGTGGATTGGAAAGGTTACGGCCCGGAAGATAGATCTTGGGAACCTGTCACAAACATTCACGCACCACGTTTGATTCAGAGATTTCACACACAAAAACCTCACAAACCAGGACCGATGAATCGGTCATTGAGAGGGGGTACTGTCAGGAACCTTAGCATAGCCAGTGTTAGTGTGCCCAATAGAAAGAAAGGTTCTTGCTCTACCTTTAAAACCAAACAGGTAAATGTTTGGTTCCACTGTCAAGGCTAAATTAATTGCTAACCACATTGTACATAGTGTTTCCCCTTGTTAACTGGTATTATTTTCTCTGCTCAAGATGGCCGCCGCTGTGCCTCTAGTTTCCCAGTAGGGAATTAGGGCTAGTGTTTGAGGAGCGCGCGAGTAACTAACTGCGCACTTCAACGAAGCTCTTCAAGAAACCGCAAGTGAATTCTGAGGCTCCGCGTTATCATTTCAGACGGGAGCTTCGGTATTCTGTTTTGGGTAATTCAAAGTTCCGCAGTAAGCTTGGTAGGCGTCCTCCGCCTATAATAAAGACTTTAGTCAGAGTTCCAGTATTTTCCGCTGTAGCATACTTCAGTCAGAGCGAGGAGTCGTCTCGGCGCAACGCTACAGAAAGCAGAATTCTACAACCTGATAAACATTTGTAGATGAATCATCTTGCAGTAAGTCACATTTTCGGAACTTCTATCGTGAAAGGAGTCTTACAAGTTAATTTTGAACTCGCTTCATAAGAGGTTCTCAGTCCTGCAGCAACAGACTTTCCAGCAGCGTAAAAGTTATTGTACCTTACCAATTACGCTTTTCCCATTCTTACCTCCCCTTTGCTCCTTCCTTTTCCCTTTTTGCGCGCCTAAGGATTACAAGAACTACTCTGCAATTCATGACAAGGAGAACCATTGGATAATAAGAACCCCTTTCAGGTCATGAAAAGGAGGCTTTTCAGGTACATAATATAGCAAAGCAAGGTCCAGAGTTTATTGTAATTAGAGTTTTCAATCTGTTAATGTAGCCTTCCTTATTTCTAGCAGTCTGAAAACTTCCTGCTGAATATTACACCTTACATGAAGAGTAGCAATTGCCTTGAACATCACTGGTAGGATAAGCTTTATAATGTCCGATAGAGTGAAGTTTTAGAGGTGGGTTGTTGTCTTATGCTTATCTCCAATCTGTGCATTAGGCTTACAACTGGGCTGCAGAAAGAAGTTTCAGCGTCCAACAGCCAGTGAGAGTATCAGAAGAATTCAAGGTGTCTCTTCTTTTTCTTCCACTTCCCCTTTTCCCTTAGGCTGGTGTTCTTTGCTCCTAGAAGCGGAGACACCGGTTGGAAGGAGATTGGGACTAGCATCAATACTGCCTCTGCGAAGTGCTTGGAGTACTTGACACCTTCCTGGTGGCTCTCTGTGGTGCCGGCCTGATCCCGGGGACTGCATTACTCGCTGCCCTGCTCTCTGATCTCGGGTGGGCAGCGACTCGCTGCCCCCTGTGTCTCTCTTCCTCAGTGTGCTCTGGCCATTGTGGGAGACTGGCTCTGCGCTCCCCGGGCCTGCGGACACAGCGATGATCCCCACTGAAGTCTTTATCTGGAATCGCAGCTGAGGAGGTCCTGGGATCCCCTGGATGTGCTGCCGTCCTTGGGCCCAGCTTGTCGTGGAAACAGACATCCTGGATCCTGTTGTCTGGTGCCGTGACACCCTGCTTCTGCTTCTGGGGTTAACCCCTGGCCTACATCCTTGGTGATCCGACGACCCAGGAGCTGGTCTGTGGTCCGCTGCGGCCCCGGGTTTCCCACTTCATCCTCCTGCCTTGCTTCCCGGCCGGCCAGACTGCTCCCGGGGAACTGCTGCCCCCTTCTCATACCGCCTGGAGGTCATCATGGTCCGGGATAAAATACCCAAGACCCCGGCTACTCAGACCAGAATGGACCGGTTCACCATCACTGATGCCGGGGCTGCTGGTGGTCCTGCTGGCGCGATGCCCCTGTTGCACCTGACCTCTTGGTAATTCTCCAGGCGATCCAGATGTCGCAATCCTCGGTCGAGGGCAAGATTGCGGAGGTCCGTGTCGACATTACACTGATCAGGCAGGACCTTCGCAACACTAACCACCAGATTAAGGAGGCGGAGTCCTGAGTGTCGGCCGTGGAGGACGACGTTCAGCAACTCAAGGCCCAGGTGAATCTGCTCCAGTCCCACACGCAGGGACTCCACCGGCAGGTCGAGGATGCAGAAAACCTCGCCCGCCCGCCGCAACAACCTTCGCCTGGTTGGCTTTTCTGAGGGAGTGGAACAAGGCAGCAGACTTTGTGGAACACTGGATACGCTCCTGGATGCCAGAGGGAGAACTCTACCCCTGGTTCACGATCGAGAGGGCACACAGATCGCTTGATCCCCGGCCGCAGCCAGGTGCCCCGCCGCGCCCAATTATCCTGCGGATACTCAACTATCGGGACAGAAATGCTATCCTGGTCAAATCCCGGAGAAAACAGCCGCTCAGACACGAGAATATGACAATCATCGTTTTCCCTGACTACACCTGGGAGGTCCAATCTCAGCATCGCTCCTTTGGGGAGGTCAAGCAGAAGCTGCGCTCGCTTAACATTCAATACACGCTCCTCTTCCCTTCGCAGCTGCGAGTACTCTTTCAAGACAAATCCCTCTTCTTTGAGACCCCGGAGGAGGCGTGGGCATGGGCAACAGAGGAACGCCTGCTGCGGATGCCTGCTCAGGGTCACACTACACACCAGTTGCCACCGGTGGCGCTCTGCAGGATGGCCAAACTCTTCGCCAGGCGCTGTGTGCCTCTCCGACAGGGCACCCACAAGGACACGCGCCTGGGCCATCTGGGGAGGCCTCTCCGGCCGGACGGCGCTCCTGCTCCCTGGACCGCACCGACTCCAGTTTGCCTTTGCCTCGACCGTCCTTTATAGACCTTCCAGACACCGATCTTTCCCGCAGCCCGACGCTGCTCACTGAGCCGGCTGACCACAAAACAGCGATGTTAGCTTTTCACACGATGTTTGAGGCTCCAGGTTGGGGTTATTTGAGACCAGTGACCGAGACTGAGACCAGTGACTGAGTGAGACCAGTATTCCAATGGGTCACTAATGGTTTAAATCGATGGTATAAAGCAGTGACATCCTACTATGAGGACTATGAGGAGGGGTCCTCCACAGGTTTCCAAGTTTCCAAGCGTTTTGGCTTGGTGTTTCAGTCCTCTGTTACTGTTCGGGCGACAGATGCTTCTGTTCCTGAAGTGTGGGGTGGGGGGATGGGAGGGGTTGGAGATCCTGCTCCGGTTTGTTTTGTTTTCTTGAGGCAATGTTTTCTGCACCACCTTTGTTCCGCTACCTCTGGGTGAACAATCTTCGCACACTACTACACTTCTCGGTCAACGGGCCCTGGGCGTTATTGCACCTCCACTACCCCTGTTGAGCTGCCCTGTGGCCCGGCTCCCCCCATGGCCTCCTCCTCCCCGGCGATTCTAACGCGCTCTCTTCGCTCCACCTAATGTCCTGGAATGTTAACGGCCTCCTGGATAAAATTAAGCGTTCAGCCGTCCTGAGATATGCCCAGCGTCAGGCGGTGGACGTACTCCTACTCCAGGAAACCCATTTATTAGGTCAACATTGCCCCTTCCTCACTCGCTATGGTTACAGCGCTGTCTGGCATTCTGGGTTTTGTAGGGGGTCCAGAGGGGTGACCATTCTGGTGCATCAGGAACTTCCCAAGTGGCGCGTAAGGTGACATATGACCCTCAGGGTTGCTTTATTTTTTTGGAACACCCCCTTTTGTACCGCCTTGGCCGCCATAAGTGTGGCAGGGTATGCTCAGACGTGAGTCCCTTGCTCACTTTGCCACTGGATTCAAGCAAGCCGGGCTGAAGAAGGCTGTAATGCCAGAAACCGGTCCTCGGAAGCTTGTTTCCGGTCCAGGGAAGACATGGCTTGGCAGTTCGGGCTGGACTGCTCCCATGAGGCACAGGGTCAGACTGATTTGCATATAGCAATGTCTGAACTGGGGTGGCAGAGTGGGCTAAAGAACGGTGATGGATTTATTTATTTATTTACGTAATTTTTATAGCGCAACAAATACCCTGGGGTGTCTCGGCGCTGTGGAGCTACTGGAGTCAGCCATCCTCTTACTGGTTAAACAACCATGTTTTTAAAAGCCTGCGGAAGCTCATCAAGTTCGGGGCAATTTTGATGGCAAGTGGCAAAAGATTCCAAAGTTTTGGAGTGGCCACAAGGAAACGCCTGTCTCCCCAGGTGGCCGTTCTTGTACGTGGCACAGGGAGGAGACTGGTGTTGGTCGATCTTAATTGCCTTCTGGGAGTATACAGCTGAAAGGCTTCGGTCAAGAACCTGGGTCCTATGCCATGTACTGCCTTATATGCAATGCAGAGGGCCTTAAATTTAATGCGGCTCTCAACTCTCAGCCAATGTAGCTGACGAATGCCAAGAGTGGTGGATTTGCGGCGAGGAATGTTTAGGAGGATCCTAGCAGCCGCATTCTGGATGGATTGCAGCTTAGTTATGACACGCTTCTGGGTGTGAAGAAAGAGAGCGTTCCCATAATCTATTTTAGAGAAGACTAAGGTGGGACCAGAGTCTTCCCGGCTGAGGGGGGGAGGTAAGGTAGTAATTTCTTAATTTTTTTCAAAATAAAGAATGATGACGAGACAACCTTGTTAGTGTGGAGGTCAAAAGCCAGCTTGCTGTCAAAAATCACTCCCAGATTTCTGGCTTTTTCCACTGGGACAGGTGGATGGCCGAGCTTTTCCGGCCACCAGCTAGGGGACCATTCAGGGGAGAGTTTTCCGAAGGTCGTAATCTCGGTCTTATCCGAGTTGAGCCTAAGACAATTCGAGGCCATCCAGGTACTGACCTCAAGCATAGCTCTCTGGAAGTTGGCTGCCACAGTGAGGCCGTCCCTGTGGATACCCAGAACCAGCTGGGTATCATCTGCGTAAGATGTAAGCCGTACCCCATGGGCCTTTATTACCCTCGCCAAGTCCGCTACATAGATGTTGAATAGCATAGGACTTAGCGAGGAGCCTTGTGGGACTCCACAAGGGAGTGCAGAGATAGGAGAGTAGAAATCTCCCAGCCTCACTGTCTGGGTACGGTTTGCCAGGAAAGATGAAATGAGATCCCTGGCCGAACCGTTAATCCCCAGAACTGTGACACGGTCGACTAGAGTGATATGGTCGACCGTGTCAAAGGCCGCTGACAAATCCAAAAGGAGGAGGACAGCCGCCCCTCCCTGATCCATGATCGCCCTGATCTCATCAGAGGCCTTTATCAAGGCGGTCTCTGTTCCATGCCCTTTCCTAAAACCAAACTGCGTTTCGTCGAGAAGTTGGTGGGTCTCGACGAACTCTGAGAGCTGTCTATTCATCAGGAATTCGCATACTTTGGCAGGAAAGGGCAGACACGCAATGGGCCTATAACTGGCGACAGCTGTAGGGTCTAGGGAAGGTTTTTTTAAAAGGGGTTTTATCACAGCCTTCTTCCATATACTGGGAAATTGGCCTGTCTGAAATGCAGTATTACAGATCTCCATGAGGGGGCGTGAGATCACTTCTGTGAGTTTTGGCATCACAGAAGGAGGGCACGGGTCCAGAGGGGAGCCCGATTTGATGGTGAAAATGAGTTTAGTAACATCATCATGTGAGGCAGGTGAGAAACATGAAAAGGACTCATGATTGTGATGGGAAAGTACTTCTTTCACAGTACCACCTCTGTGTTCAGTTTTGATATCCCCTTCAAATGAAGCATAAATATCTGCCACCTTTGTAGTAAAGAAAGTGGATAATTCATTACAGAAGGTCTGTGAGGGCTCGACTCCAGGGCCAGAGGGGGGGATGGACAGAGTCGTGACAACAGAGAACAGCTCTCTAGCGGAGTTAGCAGCGGTCTCAATTTGCGCCGAGAAGAAAGCCGTTTTTCGAGCCATAACCGCCTTTTTATAAATCGTAAGGGCATCTTTATAAATTTGTCTGGCTATAGGGCAGTAGGCTTTCCTCCAGCGCCTTTCTAGATTCCTACAGTATTGGCGATGAAGTCTAAGATCTTCATTATACCAGGCAGCCGAAGGAGATGCTCTGTTAGGTCTCGTGAGTTTCTCTGGGGCCACTAGATCGGCGGCACTACGGATCCAATCCTCTGGGGCCACTAGATCGGCGGCACTACGGATCCAATCCTGGAAATCTGAGGCTGATAGTGCAGGAGTATATCCTCCCTGAGGACAGGAGGAGACCAGGGAATCTAGCATTTGAGGGATGTCTGCGTTTTTCCAAGCACGAGTACCCACCCTAATTCGGGGCCTGGGAAGTGAAGGGTACGCGGTCCGTATATCTAGCTGAAATATAATAGCCCTGTGGTCTGACCACGTAATGGGAATAATGTCCAGCACAGAGATGTCGGGGTCATTAGTGAACAGACCATCAAGGGTGTGTCCAGCTTGGTGTGTGATGCCCTTAACTAATTGGTGCAGTCCTAGGTTAGAAAGGTCAGTAATGAGTTGTTTAGTATCAAAGTTGTCCTGCTCTTCCAAATGGAAGTTAAAGTCTCCCAATATCGTATATTTTTCTGAACCTATAACGTTATCATTCAGGTCAGAGAAAGTGGAAAGAAAAGGGTTACGGGGGCCAGGGGGTCGGTATAGTATTATTATACCCTTTAGAGCTTGCTTGGGGTTAATACTAATAGCAAAGGCAGCTGATTCACAATTGGCAGAGTTTATGGGGTCGAGTGTGGTACGATATTTGTCCTTGTAAATAATTGCAAGGCCACCACCTCTTCCTATAGGCCTGTCATGTCTAGCGACGCTATATCCATCCGGGGTAGCGTCGCAGAAGTCCGGACCTGACCCAGCATCTGCCCAGGTCTCAGTGGCAAATAATAGATCCAGGTCATGGGCGAGAATAAACTCATTAATCTGAAAACTATGACATGGGAGTGAGCGCGTATTAATGAGCGTGGCTCGACAGCCATGCAGAGGAGCGTTATCTAGAGCATGTGGCGGGACATAATTAAGGTCTAGATGGGCTAGTAAATGAAAATGGGGGAGTTGGTAGCTACAACCTGGACACGGGGGGGAACGAGTGCCCATCACAGTAGTAAGAGAGGCAGTAGTACAATCCTGATGTGTCTTACCAGGATTCAGCTCTTTTAAATAATGAGATGAATACAGCAGTCGGGGACCAGGGGTTATGGCCCTGGGCCGTGCCCGGCCGCTGACGGGCGCAGACGGGCTTGGCTTTGGCGCGGCTTCGGCGCGCGCCCGCTGCACCAGCCCGCTGCGCCGTCTGGTCATAGTGTTCCTTTATTGGCCGTGAGGAGGGTGGGAGGCCAGCGCGACTAGAGCGCAGCCCCAGCCCACACCCAAGATGGCGCCCGCCGCCGCCTACACTCAACCAGAGCGGCTAGGCAAGGCGAAAGAGATCTGAATAGTGTGAAGAGGGGTGTTAGAGTGCCTCAAATACAATTCCCAATTAATCTGATAGAATAAAAGCCCCCAAACAGAAATATTTCAGCACGAAGTAAAAACGTTATTAAAATACAAGGTCACAAGATTAAAATGCAGCAATGCGTGTGAATGATTCCAGATAGCTCGCAGCCCTAGTGCTCACACAGGGAGAGCTCAAATAGGCCAGGATTAAACCCAGATCTTTTGACTGGGTGTGAGTGTTTGATTGGTTCAGATGCTCCGTCCATCACCACCCCCTTTTGTATCCCTTATTTTTTTGGAAGGCATGCTTGGGATCGCCCACTTAATCTTCTGTCGGTCTACTCCCCTCCTGCTCTGCTGGCCCCTACACTCCGTGGACTTACTCCGCTGATAGCGGCTCTGCCACTGGGACTGACTGAGGTGGGGGGTGACTAACGCCGTTATGGACTCAAGCCTCGACATTACGTCCTCTCCCTCCGCCCCCAGGATTGCTCAATCCAGCCTCCTCTCTTCGTGGGCAGCAAGTCTGGGTCTCGGGACGCCTGGAGACTGTGGCACCCAACTGCTAGACACTACACCCACAGTTCTGCCTCGCATCACACCTATGCACGCCTAGATTATGCTTTCCTGCCGGTTCAGGACTGCCGAACGCTCCAGGCAGTTTCTATCCTCCCAAGGGGGCTGTCGGACCATTCTCCAGTGCTACTTCGTATAGGGGCCCTTACCCCATCCTCCCAGCCTCTCTGGCAACTCAATGCTTGGTTCCTCCAAGGTGAGGAGTTCAAAGACAGCATTGGTGCTCAACTCGGCACCTACTTTGCCACTACCACGGCTCTTTGTCCTCCTCCCGGACCCTTTGGGAGGCTGGTAAGGCCACTATTAGGTTGTTCGCTAAAGGCCAGCTGAAACTTACCCGCGAGGCATGTGATTCCCAGCTTACACACTTGGAAGCACAAGCCACCCTGCGCTGGACCCCGAGGATAGGTCTGAAGTCTAGGGAGGCTGGCGTTCCTATGAGACGAGATTCGACAGACCTCCCTGGAAGCTGCAAAGCTTCTTTGGCGTTAGTCTGTGGCCCGAGTATATGGCTGGGGAGACAAGAATGGGAAGCTCCTCCATCGCCTCGCCACTTATCCTATGGCCAACCGCATCATACCTGAAATGGTAGACAGACGAACACTCCACCATGCACCGGTGGCAGTGGCCCAATGCTTTGCCTCTTACTACGCTGCTTTATATTCGGTGCGGTCACCTGGCCTTTCGCTCTCAGACCTCCTCCAACGTGAGGAGTTCCCTCTTCCGCACCTTAGCGAATCGGACGCGGCTGCGTTTAAACTTCCGCTCACCCCTGAGGAGGTATCTGATGCTATTTCGCGATTGGCGGCTGGTAAGACTCCTGGGCCTGATGGACTCCCTCTGGAGTTTTATTCATCCTATCGAGACACCCTGCTTTCACCTCTAGTAGCAATGTACAAAGAAGCAACGGAGAGCAGCTCATTTCGGCCTGAGATGAACCTTGCTACCATCGTGGTGATCCCCAAAGTCCCAGCCCCCCTCGCAGCGCTGCTCGGACTATCGTCCCATTTCCCTCCTCAACACGGAGCTCAAGATCTTTGCTTCCGTACTAGTCAATCGCATACGCCCGTACTTGGCCCAACTCGTTCACCCTGACCAATGCGGATTTATGCCTCTCCGAGGGACTAGACACTGTTTCCGACGCCTGCACCTCAGCGCCAAGAAACCGTCCGGTGAATGCCGCGCTCTACAAGTAATTTTTACATTACATTACACCTTGCCCTTGCGAGTAGACACCTGCTGACCCCTTACTTATCCCTTCTCCTTATCGACTTTGAGAAGGCTTTAGACTTCTGCCGTGTCCTGCCGCCTGCACCCCGGTCCACCACGGGTTAGCCCGATTGTTGTGGAGGGTGCAGGCTGTCACAGGCAGCAGTACTTCTTCCCTTGCAGTTGGGGGCGGAGGTCTGCGATGAGGTCGGGCTCGGAGCCTTTATCTCCCTATGTGTTACCCGTCGCGCAGCGGACGCGAGCAGCGGGTTCGCCGGTGGTGCGCCAACGGCGCGCCCAAGGCAAGCCCTTCTGCGCTTGTCCGCGCCCGTACGGGGCCTGAGGCCATATACTCTGTCCAACCCCCCTACCATGCTATGCCATGCCTCCAGGCACTAGTAAGATCCTTAAGGTAAATGGCCTTTTCTCGCCTAAATCCACGCTCGGATATACCCTCACTCCCTCACCAGACTTCCTTTCATGCACTAAACCCTAAACAGACCCCCCCCCCCCCTTTCAAACCCCGGACAACACATACCCGTGAAAATCTGTCTATTTGGTATCTCAATACCAGATCAATGGTTAAACATCAATTAGAGGTCTTTGTTCTTCTAGATACTTATAAGCCCGACATTTTGTTTTTAACCGAAACTTGGTTAAATGATGAATCATCCCAAGATCTGTTGGCAGCCATTCCCAACGGCTACTATGCTCTTCAGGCCAACAGAGCAGAGCCGAAAGCAGGGGAAGGGATGGCAGCCATAATTTTAAAAATCCACAAATTTATGTCCCTTTCCTCCATCAAAATCCCCCTTGTAGACTGTCTTTTTCTCAAACTCCATTCACCAGACTCCCCACTTGTTTGTGCGGTGATCTACAGACCCCCCCTAGCTATATGCCCACCTTCCCTCTAGTCTTTGGAAATGCTATTGCAGAACTCGCCATAAATCATGCTAGACTTTTAGTTATTGGCGATTTCAACTTTTGGCCAGGTGACACACGTGAGTGGCCAACCTCTGTAGCATTCACAGAGCTACTAAGGGGAATGAACCTTATACAACATATTAAGGTAGCCACCCACACAAAAGGGCACATACTTGACCAGGTCTGGTCCTTGAATCTGGAGATCCTAGATCTACAGATTACTCCATGTACTTGGTCAGACCATTACTCCATCTCTTTTTCCCTCCCCATCCCCCCCTGCCAAAACCCCTCATCCAGGGTCTGTCCAGGTAAGGAACTGGAGTTGGGTCGATATTACTGAACTTTGTTCCTTCTTGGCCACCGCTAGACCCCCTAGTCCCCATCCAACAATCCCCAACCATCTGTCCACGCTCAGGCTGACGACATCAATGCCTGGCTGGCTGTAGGCAGAGATAACTTGGCCCCACTTAGGAAGGGTTGCTGTAAAAGACCACACGACGTGCAACGATGGTTTGCCAGCCATCTAAAAGAGAAGAAACTGTCCCTGCGCCAATTAGAGCGCAAGTGGAGATTAAATTATTGCCCCATAAAGAAATCCTCCTTCGTAATGGCGCTACAGGAGTATAAAGCAAAAATCCTAAAAGCAAAAGCAGATTATTTTTCTCAAAAAATTCTGAGATCTGACAACAAAGTGAAGGAAATCTTCTCCATTGTGGGTGAGCTCGTCAAACCCGATCGGATCACCACTAAATTGGCCCCTTCCCAACAGCTCTGTGATTCCCTCAACACTTACTTTTTTGACAAAATAGCTACGATCAAAGCCAGTACCCCCAAGACTGTTTCCCCCCCGGCCCCCCTCAGGCATATCAAAACCCTCTCTCTTTTTACTTCTTCCCGCCCATCACACTAGAGGCATTTTTTCCCTCCTAAAAAAAGTTTGTTCCGGGTCCCCCACTGACAACTGCCCTCCCCACATTGCCCGCAAGATTTTCCTTCAGCTTCCTGAAATCCCTTTGTCCCTTCTTAACGACTCCCTGTCTACTGGCATTGTTCCAAACTGTTTTAAGATAGCTGAAGTACGACCCATTTTGAAAAAAACAGGCGCAGACCCTTCGTGGAGTGCTCGCACTACCTGGACCCCCACCAGGCAGGTTTTGGACCCGAGCACTCCACCGAATCTATCATACTGGCAGTACACGATGAGTTGAGAAGAGGCGCGGACCACAATATCTCGCAGGCTCTGGTCCTGCTGGATTTGTCGGCTGCCTTCGACACGGTCGACCACAAGCTTTTGGTCGAACGTGTGGAAGGCGCAGGCATTCGAGGCATCCCTTTAAAATGGATCTCCTCGTTCTTAAGCAATCGCTACCAAGCTGTCCGCCTATCAGACTTCACGTCAGAAAAAAAGGAACTCATCTGCGAGGTCCCTCCCTCTCCCCGCTCTTATTTAACCTTTACATCCGGCCACTAATATCAGACTTACGGAGATGGGACGTAGCTATTTTTAACTATGCTGACAACATCCAGCTCGTCTTTACCATTGACCCATCTGCCCCTGCTATTGAAGCCTTTCAGTTCACCATGACGTCCATTAGCACATGGATGAACTCAAGCCAGCTTAAATTAAATCCAAGTAAGAATGAGCTGGTACTTACCTAGTCCCCCTTCTAACCCCTGGCCTCCTAGCTTTTGGCCACTAGCCCTGGGCCCTCCACCTTCCCCTGTCGGTACGGTTAAGAGCCTGGGGGGGTCTCAATTAGCAGCGACTTGACACTAAAAACTCAGATTAGTTCTGTAGTCTCTTCCTGTTTTTTATATTTACACAGGATTCGAAAAATCAGCATATTCCTCTCTTTCGAGGCCCTGGTTCAGGTTACCCTGGCACTAGTCATGTCGCGAATTGACTATTCCAATTCTCTGTACGCCGGGATCCATGCTCATCAACTGCAGAGGCTTCAGCTGGTTCAGAACCAAGCGGCCAGACTTGTTCGCGGCCTAAATAAATCGCTCCAGGCTAAATCCCTTCTCAAGGGCCTGCATTTGGCTCCCCATTGCCCAACGCTGCCTCTTTAAGATCGGCTGTCTGACCCACAGAGCTTTAGCATCTCATGGGCCACTCTTCATAGCCAATAGAATTCAGCGCTACATTCCCTGCCGCACCCTTCGCTCTGCCAATGCCAATCTTCTGACCCCCCCCAGGTCTTCCAGCGTAAGAAACATGGGGGGGCTCAGATTTGCTTTCCTAGCACCTCAATTCTGGAACTCATTGCCATCCACCCTACGCCAACTTGAGTCATATCCTATGTTTAGGAAAGCTCTTAAAACATGGTTGTTCTCCCAGGCCTATGATCACTAATTTACACCCGTTCTCTGCTTTCGCCTTTCACATACTCCGCGCCAAGAAACCGTTGGTGAACTTGCGCTATATATAAATTCTTTTTATTATATCATATCATTATCATATCACTCTGTCTACTGGAGCTACTTGGACGCAGTGTTGGACCAGATGGGCTTTGGCATTCCTTTTCGCAAGCTGGTGCTGCTACTATATCACCGCCCCCGGGCGCAGGTCCTGGTTAATGGCGCTCTGTCCCGACCCTTCCCCATTGGTCGGGGTACGTGGCAGGGCTACCCTCTTTCCCCGATCCTTTTTGCTCTAGCCATGGAATTGTTTGCTTGCCTTGTCCGCAATGACCGCTCCCTGACTGGTTGGCCTAGCAGAAGAGGATATACGCGGACGACGTGTTGCTCTTGGCTGACCCTGCTCGTTCAGGACCTTGCTGCCTTTGGGCACTGGCCATCTTTGAACAAGCTTCCGGCCTGCGGCTGAACGCGTCCAAGTCCGTCCTGGTCCCCCTGCATCACTCATGCGAGTGCTTTGATTGGCAGTCGTCAATTCCGCTTCGGCGGCTGTCTTTCAAGTACATGGGGATTTGGATTTCCCTTCTCCCTGACCTCGCATGGGAGCTCAATGTTACCCCACTGGTTCAGCAGATCCGCACCGACCTCCTTAATTGGCGCACACTGCCACTGAACCCTTTGGGCAGGATCGCCCTATATAAAATGATGATCCTCCCCCGTTTTTGTATATGCTCCAGAACACACACCTCTCCTTTGCTAGATCCTGGTTCCGGGACATGGATGGTATGGCCACGAAATTCCTTTGGGGAGGTCGGAAGTCCAGGCTGGCCCTGGCCCAATGCCGTATCCCGCCTTATGACAGAGGTCTCGGAATGACGAACCTCTACCTCTACTACTTAGCGACTCGCCTACTCACGATCCACCATTGGTTTAATGGCGGCTGGTCTGACCAGGCGTACCGCTTGGAGCTACACATCTTGGGCTTTTCCTCTATCCAGGGGATGCTTTATGGGGCTACAGTTCCTCATGCTCTTCCCGAGGTCACACGAGGAGCATTCTTGGCTTGGCATGCATCATTACGACATACTCAATGGAAGGGCAGGCTGACTCACTACACTCCCCTGTGGGGTGGCACCAGGCTTCGCGAAGTCGCCTCCCTGTCAGGGTTCCGGCAATGGGACCTCATCGGGGTAACATTGTTGGATGACGTCTGGAGCGGTACACATATTAAATCCTTCCTAGATTTACAGGCTAGGCACTCCCTCCAGCCCTCTCAATTATTTCGCTACTTACAGCTGTGCCACGCCCTTCATTTCCACGTTCCAGATGGCACGTCCCTGCCCGAATATAGCCTGCCCGAATATAGCCCGCCCAAGGCACAAGTCCTGACCGGGGATCTGGGGGAAGGGTGGAGTCTCTCGGATATACCGCTCACTTACCAACAATACCCCTAACTCACTTTCCCTGCTCCGAGCGAAGAGGGAGGACTGGCTTGGGGCTCTGGAGGACGAGGATTGAAGGGACGCCCTGATGGCCCCTAGGACAATTGCGTATCAGCAAGACTGCGACTGGTCCAAGTTTGCACGCCGCCTATCTTACACCACTGCGTCTCCACAGAGCTCTGCTTCGCCCCGATGCTAACTGCCCCCGCAGCTCCCACCCCGCTGACTTTTACCATATGGTGTGGCTATGTACTGCGATTCAGGGGTATTGGAATCGTTAACACAAGACCTGACAGGGGTCCTGGGCTGGGAGGTACCCCTTGATCCCATACGTGTTCTGCTGGGAGTCACCGACGGACTGGACGGCTCCAGGGCTGAGAAGCTCTTCCTCAATACAGCACTGGTGGTTGCCAAGAGGGACATTGCCGCTCATTGGTTGGACACTGCCTCTCCCACTGTAAGGCGCTGGCGCCGTGGGGTGGATTGGTGCGCTGCGCAGGAGCACCCCTATACGCAGCCAGGTGGTGCCCTAAGAAATTTCGTTGCATGTGGGGAAAATGGGTTGGATTACTCGACAATTGAGATGATATGGTGCGCTCCCCAGGTGCACGTGGATATGTTCTTCTTGGTTTCTTTATTTGATCTTGATGTCATTGCGATGTGTTTTTCACCTACCCAACTAATGTGCTCTGTTGCTCTAAATGGTTCCGTTTGTTGTCAAATTCAAAACTCAATAAAACGGATTGTAAAAAAAAAAAAAAAAAAAGCATTTACAATGCAACGGTTTAGCCTTTGCAAAAGTTAGAGCTATTGGCATTGTAAACAACAACATTTTTATTTATGTGTTGGTTATGAAAACAGATAAATAAATGGCATTGCCATTTACAATGCCAATAGCTTAATCTCTCGCAAATGAGACCTATTGCATTTGCACACACACACAACCCCACACACACACACACACAGAGCCACACACACACACACAGAGCCACACACACACACACACAGAGCCACACACACACACACAGAGCCACACACACACAGAGCCACACACACACACAGAGCCACACACACACACAGAGCCACACACACACACAGAGCCACACACAGAGAAAAACACAGAGAAAAACACACTACGTCAGAGTCAACAGCGCTACTCAGCAGATATGAAGCTCAAATTAGATCTACTACAGTTCCACACTAAATCACATGTAGGGCAGTTAAAGTTCAACACAGTTTAAAGGGGATATTAATCACAACTTCAAGAATAACACAGACGTTGAATTGGGCACACTAGTCGAAAACGTGAAGCAGCCAGAATCTTTAACATATAAGGGAGCGACTGCTTACCAACTTTTCAAAATCTGCGCTAACTTCACTTATCTGCAACTATTCAGGTTTGTAACCAAAAGCCACAAAGAGCTCGAAAGACTACTCGTTTCCGTTTTCATTTCCAGTTCACTACTTTTAAAAGTACCAAAGGCCAGCAGTCACTTCATCAAAAAAATCACCATCCAACCACAATTAGATAAAAATAATTTCTCGGGTTTCGCTATAAACACCGTGGAAAGCAAATAAACTCTCTAGCATAAGCAGTGTTGCTTTCCAGGTCATGGAAACTGTGTGGGGGCGGGGCGGGGGGGGGTTGAGGAGAAATCAGCTGACACATGACAACTTAGACTCGATACTGACAAGACCTTCAACAAGAATGTGCAAATGGCAACAAGCTAAATGCGTAATTTTACCTTCAATGAAGTTCTAATTGCAAGATAGTAAAAAGAGCTGAGTGATAAGTAGAAAGTTAGGAATGGTAGCTGGCCTAGTAAGTGTCTGTTCGGAGACAGCACTTGGGAACATTAGGTAGGAACACCGATCACTCGAGTCACCAAGGGAATACCCACGAGTGTGATAGCTCAGTGAATTCATATACATGGTACTGGCACGTATTTCAACAAGCAGGCGACTGGAACAAATCTGGGACGCAGATTTCCATTACTGTGCATTGATACAATCAACCTGTCCCACCGTAAAGAAAACTCACACTGAACAAATGGACAGCAAGATTTAGCTGGCAGTAACTGGCAAGACTACACCTGCAACTTATTAAATCGAAGATAAACATTTGCCCTGTTAATAGGGCATGTGTAAGCACCTTACAACATGCACTTATCTGTCGCGATCCTACCAGTTAGATGAAAAACACCAAATTTCCAGCTTCAACAGGTGCACAGGGCCTGCCGATGCTTCTTTTCTTGTAATTAAGGGGGAGGGGGGTGTTGGTGTCAGCTCAGTTCCTAGGGGCAAACCTACCTACCTGTAAGCTCTATAATCACTACTTGTAGGACATTTACAAAATGTTCGTCCCCCTCCCCGATTGCCTACCGTCCTCATGCGCCCTTTATGACCCAACTATTCTGCCCCCACCCTCACCGAATACTCACTATTCAGGATTCATGCTGGACATGTCACGCTGTCCCCCCCTCCGCGTCTGCACAGTTCTCGGCCGTCTGAGACTGGGGCGGGGCCGCTTGACACTCGCTTCCTCTACCCCCCAAAAGAAAACGAGTTTAAGCTATTGGCATTGTAAATGACAATGCCATTTATTTATGTTTTAAAAACAAAAAAAATGGCATTTTCATTTACAATGCCAATAGCTTAAACTTGCGTAAATGCGAGACCTACTGCACTGCAAATGCTTGTTTCAATAAGCCTTTCATGCAAATAGCAGCCAACATTCAATCTGCGCAGACAGCTCTACTTGTGGTGCCCATAATAACCACAAGGATAGAAGGATAGGCATGCCTGTATTAGAACGTCTGGGACACTCATGCCGGCTCGTGCTGTGCGTGAAGAAACCTTCCAGAGCGTGCCTTGAGGTGGGCGGCAAGACAATAAAGGGTTAATACACAGCACTGCTTTTGCTTCCCCGCTGAGGAGAATAAACAGGCCTTCAGTCGTACTGTGCAATCCCCCACCTGAAGCTACAATATGCAGGCTAATGTCTGAACAGATGTGGGGCTGCCAGCTGAGGGGGTACAGCGTGGAGGGGTTCTGCTCTCAGTCAGCAGACCGCAGTCCCATCTTCCAGATAAACTTCAGCCATGAGCAGAATCAAACCAGGGACTCGCAGACTCCTGCTGAAGAGCTGCGCCAATGAGCGGAAGGCGCTGCTCCCCAGCAGCCTGCAGCACATGTGCTCACTTTTTGCTGCTTCTTTCTCGCCTCCCGGTCGATCTGACTTTTAAGTTGAGGGAATGAATGCCACCTGACCCCAACCATTCAGGCTGCTTATAAATATTACCATTACTCACAAGAGTTCCATGTTTCAGAGTGTTTGAGAGAAGCACTAGGGCAGGGACTGACAGATATTTACATGAAGCGAAGTTGTGAAATGTCACCAACACGTACCAAAAGGGCTTCACTCTGCACCCTTAAAAAAGAAATGTGAACCGCCCAAGTAAATAACTAAACTTCACGGACTGGCCTATGTGCACAAAAATCCATTATTCACACATATTTTCTATTTTTTCTAAATGTGTTACTACATACCTGACGGAGAATACCTGTGGGTGCATTTCTAGATAGCAGTCAGTCCTTTCATTGCATTGTATGATCGACTGAATAGTTTGTCATATTTTAAGACTTCTTGTGAGTGAGTGCCAGCCCACGCCTTATAATGAGGACTCCTTTCCAGTGTAATGCATTTTTTTTATGACATCGAAGTACATAATGGCATCAAAAGACATATCTGCGTGCATTTTACCACGCGTATTTACTGCGACTTTATTTTAATAATAGTTATCACAATTCGTCATGTAAACACGGGCGTGCTAATGAGCACACAAAGGAGTTATTCTAGCGTACACATACGAATGAAAGACAGCTATGCAAGCGTGCCAAAACTATTCCCCAGTCAACCCAGTCACATTAAATAGGATCTGCAAACAGCAAAATTCACTCCTGCACTGGGTCATGGCAACGGATCCAGCATCGCCTATTGGATGTTGAGTGGTGCTGCGATTTAGACAAAGGTTTCTCCTAGAACAAAATATATAAAATATGCGATGTGCACGTGCAAACTGAAATGATTTTGTGTATGGGTATGGGTGACCGGCACTGCGCCTGTTTTTCATTTAAAGGATGTATGTCCAACTCCCTGGACTGTTTTATGAAGTTCTTTCCTCAATTTTATAACATATTGGAGAGAAACCTTTTATACCTTTTGGAGAGCTTACAAACCCTGACACAGGAGCGAGGAGCAGGAGGAGGGGGAGGCAGGAGCAGAGCGCGAGCCGAGACATCTTCACCGCGTGAGGCAGGGAGAGAAGTGAGGAGGCTGGGCGCGAGCAGGGGCTGTGACGTTAGGGGAGGAGGGGTGGGGGAGAGGGGGACCGAGGGGAGGGCAATAGAGGGAAGGCACATTGGTAAACTAAAATGAATTATCTGAGCGGAGAATCGGGCCGCTGTCACTGCTGCTGCAGCGCCCAGAAGCAAAAAGATGCGCAATCTTGGGTGTACTATGGTACACTGAAGCATTCCATGCTCCCCCAGGACCAATCACGGCTCCCCAGTGCACCCAGGTTCAGCTGAGAACGATGCACTCGTCCCACAACCCGGCGAGCTGCAGAAATGCACGATAGCTGCGCAGTGCGGAGAGGGGGGGGGGGGGGGGAATCGCGCGAGCGCACGGCGAACATCCCAGAATGCCTCGCACTGAAAAAAAAACAAGCATTTACAGGAGAAGGAGAGAAGGGACGAGGATGGAGGAAGGGATGAGAGGACGGAGTGGAAGATAGGGCAAAAGGAAGGGAGCAGCGCGGAAATAACCCGCCAGCCCCAGCTCCATGAAAAAATGACGGCTGCAAACATAGCGAGAAAAAAAAAAAATAAGACAACACCCACAATGGCCCACCGCTGTATGACGTAAAAAAAGGGACGGGGATTAAAAAAAAAAAAAAACAAAAAAAAAAAAAACACAGGAACGCCCACTAATCTGCTCCGAGAATGATTGCCACATCTCTCTTCCAATGGCTAGCCTCAATTTATGGAGCTAGCCAATAGAAGAGAGAGGCGGGTTCAACCCCAGTAAGTGAAAACATGAAATCTCGGCTCCGCCCACTGCTTACGCAGTGCGACGGTAGCCTCGACCTAAAAAATATTGAAATTGTAATTTTTTTTTTTATTTTATATTTTTTTAATTTATATATTTTATATAGCAGGCAATGATATCCTAAAGAAGAAAATTCAAGTTACTGGTAAGTACAGTTAAAATTACTTTTCAGGGACAGTAGTGAGCTGAAAGATGCAGCACTGAGGTCTCTCCTGATAACAGGTGAGTAAATCGGAATTCGTAGTTCGGCTGATTTTAGAGGAATATTTGTACGTTTCAAAAATAGACACTTAGAAACTTTTCCGGTGAAAACCACACAATACGGGGCCTGAGGCGACATGTGTGCAAACACGCCCTGTGGAGAGTTTTAGGTTGGGGAATTAATCCCTCTTCAATCCTGAGGTCCCTTGTGAGCCAACTAGCCCACCAGGTACCTCCAGTATGCACCAGGGAGCTGCGTTGCAGAGAGTTGCAGAGAGGTGTTCAGAGGGCACGCCCCCTTTTTACACACTCTGCAACGCAGATCCGTGGCGCTTACTGGAGGTACCTGTTGGAATAGTTGGCCCCTAGGGGACCTCTGGATTGAAGAGGAGTTAATTCCCCAACTTAAAACGCGCCACAGGGCATGTTTGCACAAGCCCCGCCGCCTATCTTTACCACTGTGCAAACGCGCCCCATAGCGCGTTCTAAGTTGGGGGATTAAGACCCCTTGCATACTGGGGGTCCCTGGGGGCCAACTAGCCCACCAGGAACCTCCAGTATGCGCCAGGGGGCTGCGTTGCAGAGAGGTGTAAAAAGGGGTATGGCCTCATTACACCTCTCTGCAACGCAGCCCTCTGGCGCGTTTCCAGAGGGGGAACTAAATCCCCTTGAATACTGGGGGTCCCTGGGGGCCAACTAGCCTACCAGGAACCTCCAGTATACACCAGGGGGCTGATTGCAGAGAGGTGTAATGAGGCCCGGCGCCTTTTTACACCTCTCTGCAAGGCAGCCCCCCTGGCAGGGGGAACTAATTCCCCTTGAATACTGGGGGTCCCTGGGGGCCAACTAGCCCACCAGGAACCTCCAGTATATGCCAGGGAGCTGATTGCAGAGAGGTGTAATGAGGCCCGGCCTCTTTTTACACCTCTCTGCAAGGCAGCCCCCTGGCGCGTTTGGAGAGGGGGGAACTAATTCACCTTGCATACTGGTGGTCCCTGGGGGCCAACTAGCCCACCAGGAACCTCCAGTATGCGCCAGGGGGGCTGCATAGCAGAGAGGTGTAATGAGGCCACGTCCCTTTTTTACAACACTCTGCAACACAGCTCCGTGGTGCTTACTGGAGGTACCTGATGGGCTAGTTGGCCCCCAGTATTCAAGGGGAATAACTTCCCCCTCTGCAAACGAACCAGGGGGCACGTTTGCAGAGTGGTGCAGGGAGGGGGCGGGGCTTGAGGTGACTGATCGCACCACTCTGCAAACGCGCCCCCTGGCGCGTTTGCAGAGGGGGAACTAATTCCCCTTGAATACTGGGAGTCCCTGGGGGTCAACTAGCTCACCAGGAACCTCCAGTACGTGCCAGGGGGCTGCGTTGCAGAGAGGTGTAAAAAGGGACGTGGCCTCTTCACACATCTCTGCAAGGCAGCCCCCTGGCAGGGGGAACTAATTCCCCTTGAATACTGGGGGTCCCTGGGGGCCAACTAGCCCACCAGGGACATCAGGAGGTTCCTGATGGGCTACTTGGCCCCCAGGGACCCCCAGTATTCAAGGGGAATTATTTCCCCCTCTGCAAAAGCGCCAGGGGGCGCATTTGCAGAGTGGTACCTGAATTTTTTTTTTGGGGGGGGGGGGGGGGAGAAATCGGCAGGGCACGCGTACCATAAGTAAAGGGTGATTACAACACCTTACCCAGGCTGCAGGTGCAGACCTGTGGTGTCAGTTTGGAAGGCTAACCAGGGTTGGCATAATACATGCTGCTGCCCCTGGTAGGCCTAGGGTGCACCTATGCCGTAGGTACCCAAGGTACCATATACAGGGGCTCACAAGGGTGACCCAGTAACTAATCTGGTATGTACCTAAAGTACATGGTATCAATTTTATAGAGAAAGCAGATAGTTGAACTGGGACCCTGCTGCTCAGGGCCCCAGTCTAACTCGATAACCAGCAAAGCACCAGGCAAAAAGTAGGGGTAACCATATAGTCGGATTCCACCTTCCTACACTTATGTTGGTTGACCTGTAACTCTCGTGGCATTTCAACAATTAGGGGTTGATTCCGGTCTAATGCTTTCCTTTTAAGCCACTTTTTGCTTTTTTTCAGTGATTTTACCATCATGTTAAGATGGCTGCCATGTTTTCTTAAATACCTTTAGGATATGGCCATTGGCCCCTTTTTCATTCCGGAGGTTAAGTTAGTATGACGAATCCCGTCTTGAGGTAAGTCTGCCCCCTTACCCAGAAGTCATGTACGTGCATCCTTCTTTAACACCGTATCGGATGCACCCACGTGTATAGGACACTGTGGAATCGGAAGCGACTCGCTGCACCTAACCTGCCGGATTCGGACTTTCATGCCGATAGCACTGACAGCCAGTGTAATTAGGGACTGCCGCAGAACAAGCTGAGCTTTGTATCACTAGGGGCTTGCACTCGATGCATTTCTCTGCCCCGCCCACATCCACTGTCCCGGACTACGGCAGAGTCAGTAAGCTCTTAATCACCTGCTTTGATACTTGCCTGGGTCCTTTATGTTTTCTCTAACAATTTGCCCTGCTTCCCAAAGATTTGCCCTGCTTCCATTAGCACTGGTAGGGAAGAGGGACTTTTCTTTGATTTGGCATGACGTAAGGTGAGCCTCGACTCATGTGATTGTTTCTAGTGATCACCATCATCCTCTACTGTAGGTAAACCACGGGCCGTGTAAAGGCTTCGCCATAACAAAGGATGGAACCTGGCGTATCGGACATGTTGCTAGGCTGAGATTTTTGTGTAAGTTGGCAGGCTTCCCTTTCCCAGATCTGTCCGGCTGGCTTTCTCCTGTCACATTAGTGGTGTAATTTAATTCACTCTCCCTTTGCAGGTAGCAGACGGGCCTCGGAAATACTTCTGGCCACATTTTGGCTGAGGATTTGGATTTTTCACGTTCGACTTGTTACAAGTTCGAGATTCTTGTGTAAGTTGATAGGTCTTTACCATCACTACTATTGCTCACTGGGGGAGGAGGCTTGGCACCTCGTCCCAGGATGTGCATTGTTCCAGGACCCAGCGAGCAATAGGCTTTCGACCCAGGGGTCCAGAAACAGGTCTGGTGGTGGCAGCTGGCGAGCAGCCACTCAGCCAGGACACTTGAGTTAGGTCGTTTTTCAGGAGGCATCTGTAAGATGCCCTCTGTTTGTGTGGATTTAATGTGCTGAGAAGTTTGATACCAAACTTCCCAGTTTTCAGTAAAGTCATTATGGTGCTGTAGAGTTCATAATGACAAACGTCCAGCATCATATACTCTTAATGGCATTACTGCACTTACAATGTCTAAGAATTGGTTTAGACACTGTAGGGGTACAGGGCTTATGCACCTGTACCCTCACCACCGGTACAGAGGACCCAGCTAGAGGGGTGGCTGACTTATGCCAGGGCAGTGCGTTCGAGGGATGGCACACAGGGATGTGTCCCATGTTGACTCTTCACTTTGTTCTGCACCAAAACAAGCGTGTGTCTGTCTGTCTTTCAAGGTACAGGGCTTCTAAGGGTGGCACAATAAGTGCTGTAGCCCTTAGAGGCCTTCCTTGGCCACAATGCCCTTTGTACCTATAGTACCATTTAAAAGGGACTGACATGTGGCCAGAGATGCCAACTGGGTTGGGTCTCATTGCAGTTTAAGGAAAGAACATAGGCCCCGAGTACCAGGTTGGCAGGAACTCAGGTCACACAAAGTCAAAGAACATCAACAGTTTGGCAAAAAGTGGGGGAAACCAAACAAAAAGAGGTCACTTTCTTACAGGCAAGCTGCCCAGAAGAAAAGCAACACGCGGTCACCTATGTTGGTGATTAGAAGTTGTGCCATGCTGCTTAAAAAATGAATACCGAAAAAAAAAAAAAGGAGGCGCAATCCGTCATGGTTCAAGATGAAGGGCATGCTGTGCTACTTACAAAACAAAAAACATATACATGAAAAAATAGAGTTTGGCTAGCCGCGCACAAGAAAAGAAGGGAGCAGCCACCATTATTAAAGATGGTGGATCGTATGCAGCGTTATCCTGCAGTTAAACCGTTTGCTGCGTTGCGGACTTAGGAGAGCGTGTATTGCCTGCAACAGCAACTAGGAGAAAGTCATAACTAAAATAGTGCTCAGAGGATGTAATTAGAACATCTGGAGTAACAATACGTGTAACAGGGGATGTCCTAATGGGAGGGTACAACAAGAGAAAAGGCAGTACCAAGGAGAGACTACTGAGCCTATTGACCAATGAAAAGCCACCTTTTACAAAGGACAGTAACAGGAGCCAAATAAATAGATGGATGGAGCGTTATGCCCATATCCTGAATACATTGGCAAAACACACAGTGACCGCACCATTTGTGGTGCGGGCACTGTGTTTTTGCAGTTTATTAAAGGGTCTAGCCCTCACCACTTATTTATGGACCTATCCCCTTTTGTTCATATCCTGAATACAGCATGTCCTGAAGAGACAGTGCAAGCACTGCCTAGGTGAGAGCTAAAAACGTCACTCATAAGCCTTTTAAAGAAAATGTAGTTGAAGAAACCAGGGCAACGAAGACATGTAGGCTGCAGCTATGTTATTTAGAAAACTGACACAGTAACTTTAAGAGCCCACAGCCCTCCTGTATCCCTTCATGCCCAGCAGTTGGCAGTTACCTAAAAAAAATGAGGGGCAAATGATACTAATCTAAAGATTCTACTAACTATATTTGTGATTTCCTATGGGAAGGAAGATGGGTTGCTGATGATTGAGATTGCCCCGAAAGAACTAGGAAGAAGAACATTTTCTTCTCCTTTAGGGATCTTCGTTGATAACCATAAGCTCTAAATAGACTAGCAAGCCCAGCCCTAAAAACATGATAGAAGAGGAAATACATAAGTCAGAGAAGCAATTGGGGGCAGAGCTTGCCGCAGCGCAAGATGGCCGCCTAGAGGAAGAGCTCCGCAAGCCATCGGTGCTACACATCTGATATCCTGGCGATATACAACCGGCATATAAGAAAATGATGTGCCGCTAGACATTGTGCTCGATCGATCCCTCCCCGGCAAGAAATAATGCCGGTGCGCTGCTGACGGAGGTGCCTCGCCTAGACCGCAACGTGATGGCAGATCAGAGGCCAAGCACCCGCTGTGCAGCAGCAGGAGGAGCCGGAGATAAATGGTGGAGCGTGCACCTGGTTCCCTGATTGAAGCGCTCTGTAGACCCTTTAGTGGGGACGCCTCTTTCAATCCTTTGCAGGGGGGGGGGGGGGGTCAACCACTCCCGGCGTGAGTCCGGGCGATCCAGAGACCCGCGCTGGAGGGGGTCCTGCGGGGGAGTCTGAGAGGCAGCGCTGGATTCCCCGTTTTGTGGAAGCTGACCTCATTGCTCTGATTGAGCCCTGCGGCGACGCCTAGTGCCCCGCTGGGAGCGCGGACTTCCCCAGCAACGTGCATCGCTGCAAGAAGTAGGCATGCTCCCTGGGGGTGTATGAGTCTTCGCGCCTAGCCTCCTCTTCGACGGCCTTCTGGGCCCATCGGCCTCTGTGGGAGTGGATTTGTCTGCCCCTTAAATACATTGTATATAAGGAGTTGAAACCCTTGCCCACGTGTGCACGCCATTGTTGACGGGCTGGGTTGGAGTCCGTCACATCTCCCCCAACTTGCACCACCTTGGACTGAGATCAATCTCACCCAGCCCAGCAGCTCCTGGCCGAGTGTGGTACCCCCGGGGCGCCAAATTATTAAATGAGGGTCACTGCTGCCTTCAGTCTGCCTGTGTTGGGCAGGGAGCGCCCAGGTTGCGGGAGATGATCTGCAATTCGCGCATTCATTGCTTCCGGATAGTGGGAGACTGTGGTGTTCACTGCTCCTGTGGACCCTTCCGAGGGCCCACTGTCCGTTTGATCCACGTTCGCGATTTGGCGTGCTCCTGTTCTGTGATAAAATTGAGTAGGTGGCTCATCTGGTGCTTGGACACTCTGCTGGTCATTGGCGTTCTGGGTGGGAGCCCCCCCGCCGTCCTACCCGCGCAAGTGTTCCATCATGGGCAGGGTAGATAAGACTCAAACCAGACTCCCATTCGACTTCAAAGGCACCAGATCTAAGGAGACGGAGAGGACGCGCTCTGCAGATTCCGGTGCGGGCCACGCTGAAGAGGACCTGAATGAGGTCAAACAAATGATCACCACCATACAGAAAAGTCAATTGGCTATGGATGGTAAAATCGACTCCCTAGTGTATCGAATGGACAGGATGTTTGAGCACCTTGAATAGCAGGCGGAGCGCACCGACATGGTCGAGCCCCGGATTACGGACGTGGAGGAGGCACAGACCGAGACAGATCAAGGCCAGAAACAAAAAGGCCAAAACCTTCGCCATACACCAGTAAAAGGCAGAGGATTTGGAAAGCCGATCCCGCTGCAGTAACATTCGTATAACGGGCTTGCCAGAGTCTACCCGATGGGCAATGCGGAACAATTCACTGAAAAACTACTCATCTTCTTACTGGGCGTTGACACTTTCTTGGACCTCTTCGTAATTGAGAGGGCGCACCGCTCACTGGGTCCGCGTCCTCCTCCGGGTGCGCAGCCGCACCCCGGGATAGCCAAGCTTCTGAACTACTGCAGTCGAGACTCGGCCCTGCGACAGGCCAGAGAATTGGGGGAGCTCCGTTATGAAGGCTCCTCGATCTCGCTCTACCCGGACTTTACCGGCAAGGTTTATGAGGCCCTCCGGCTTTTCAATCCCTTCAAGAGGCAACTTTGGGATCACAACGTCACCTACGCGATGCTCTATCCGACCAAGTTGAGAGTACATCTGGAGGGCTCTTCACGCATTTTCACTGACCCAAAGGTTCTTCAGAAGGCTATGAAAGACATACTCAAGAAGTCAAAGCAGGAAGAGACACGGGAACATAGGGGGACGTTGGAGGGAGCACAAGGGGGCTCCCTCGACAACAATGACTGATAAATCCAGATAAGTGACCCTTCCACTCTGCGTAGTTTTGTCACATAGACCCACATTGCCAGTGACTATTGGACTGGTGCCCCTTGGGGGTCAGTTGGTCTGCCCCTTTCCTTGTGCAGGAGAGTTCCTGATCTGTTGGCCTGGCGGAGCCACCCATCGCACACTACACAGGCTTCTGATACATGTGTGGCCCTGTATGTGACAGCTATATTCCCGATGCTTCTATGGTGAAGCTCCTTCTTCCTTAGAGGTTTAATGATCTTGCCGGTGGAAAATCCACACTTCAATGGTAACTGTTATTGCACTATAGTAGTTATTTTTGCCTTAGCCAGTTCATTTTTCTAACTCGTGACTGCCTAAACTAAGCAAATTATGCATGTTACTAAGTGTTTGGCTAAAGATGGCTGCACGTAGCACTTAGGTAACATCCGCCCCTGCATGTTACACACTATATGGCTGGTCGCCATGTTTCTGTGGGGGGTGGAGGGGTTGGAGCTGCCTGGACTGTGCCACGATTGGGGTGTCATGGCATGGGTGGGGGTGGTAGGGATGGTTGTGGTTTATGGTTTGTTCTTTTTGTTTTCTCTTTTCCCAATTTTTTGGCATTTTTTATGACACACATACAGTGTTATACATGACAAGGTCTTACATCTCATTACCCGTCCGGATGCCTCTCAGGCGTTACTCAACTACTCTAACAGAACCACATCACTGTAGGCAATGGAGACTAGGTTGAGGATCTTGTCCTGGAACGTTCGGGCCTCAATGATCAACACAAAATTAGAAAGGTCATGTCATATCTTTCTAAACACAATATAGACGTTGCCCTTTTACAGGAAAAACTTCTTCCGGCGGCATATCTTATGCAAACCCGGGGCAGGATCCGTGGCACGTTTCATGCCGCAGGTTTTACCTCACATACCTGGGGTAACTTGGATCAACCCTAAGGCCCGCCTTTCGCTTGAGGAGTTACACACAGATGCCCAGGGCCGGTATGTTGTTTCTAGGTGCAGGGGAAGGGGTTTGGAATGTATCTTAGTTAATGTCTATGGCCCTAACCAGGACTGTCCCCAGTTTATCCAAGATTTGTTAACTCAAGTACGACGCATATCTGGTGCCCCACACTTAGGGGGGAGGGGAATTTCAACTGCACTCTCAATCCAGACCCAGACAGATCAGGGAGCCCGACGAGACACCGTTGTCAAACGGCTGAGGCAATTTTGGATGCTTTTGCACTTGATAGACGTTTGGCGTTCACGCTACGGGTTGGCGGGGGGGGGGGGGTTCACACACTATTCAGCTCCCTACAATCTCCATACAAGAAGAGACTATTGGTTTCTGGCTGGCACACTTAGAAATCAGGTGCGAGAGTGCGAGGTTTTGCCCCCACACTTACCCGGACCACTCCCCTTTGCTGCGGACACTAGCTACTTCTGCCAAGCGGCCTCCCCCGTTCAGATGGCGCTTTCCCCCATACGCGTTGTTAGACGAAGACTTTAGAGCAGAAATGGTGGAGGCAGTGCAAACTTTTTTTGCTACAAACTTAGGCTCTGTTCCGCACTTCACTACTATTTGGGAGACTTTCAAGGTGTATGTCCGGGGTATAGCCATATCTAAACATTCAGGGGTCCTGAAATCCACCAGGGGACGGCTAAAATTTTTAGAACAAAAACTCTCCAATTTAGAAAGTGACATGCAGGGCAACCAAGCCCCATCACTGTCGGGTACACTTGAAGAAACATTGGAAGAATATCATGCAGAGGCAGACAGGGAGACAAGCTGCTGGGAAAATACGCAGTTGCGAGGGTGTATGGTGAGGGGGAGTGACCTGGCACGACCCTTGCGAACCTCATGAAGGGGCTCGGAGACGTCAACCCATCAATACAGTTGGCTACGGGGAGGGGGGTAGTTTAGAGGACACCAACGGTGTGGCAGAACAATTTTGACAGTTTTAAGCTAACCTATATAAAGCTCGGTCTCACTCTACTCCTTCAGACATGCAAGAGTATCTTGATACATCAAGCTACCCTGGTTGTTGGACTGCCACAGAGAGTACTTAATGCGCCCTCTTGAAGCATGAGTGGTACACTCAGCCCTCTCCACTATGCGCTTGGGCAGTGTGCCTGGGCAAGATGGGCTCACAGTGGGATTCTATAAGGAATTCAAAGTACTCCTGACCCCACACCTCCTTACTCTGTTCGAGGAAATGGCAGAGGAGGGCACTATGCCCCCCTCAATGAGAGAGGCGCTCCTGGTTGTTGTTCTGAAGCCCAGGAAGCCCCCACAATGTTGCTCCTCTTACAGACCGCTTTCACTCTTAAACGTGGACATGAAAATCTTCGATAAAATATTAGCGAATAGGCTAAGCCCCCTAATGTCAACCTTGGTGGGGCGGAACAAGCCGGCTTCATACCAGGACGTACACTTACACGCAACTTAGGCACAGTCTTCGGAACCATCCAACACACTAAACCGGACACGAAGGCCTCTGCGATATTTTTGGATGCTGATTAAGCATTCGATTCTGTGGAATGGCCCTTTATGTTATTGACACTGGAGAGAATGGGGTTGGGAGGAGTTTCCATACACCTGATCAACACACTATACACGGATCCGGTGGCCCAGTGAGGGTGGGTGACGTAGTCACTGCACCCCTGAAGATATCTAGAGGCACCAGACAGGGGTGCCCCCTATCCCCGCTATTATATGCACTGGTGGCGGAGCCACTGGCCTGTGCAATGCACAAATACCATAGCCACTGGGGGATCCGGTTCACAGGGTACAATCTTATTATTTCTGCGTACGCGGACGATACTCTACTCTATATCCGTGACCCTGCCAGAAATGTGTCCCTGGTCCACCGCGAGGTGGTGAGGTTTGGCGAATTTTCAGGATTGAAATTTAACTGGGAGCAGTCAGTTAGATTTTCATTCACTCCTGTTATTCACCCGGAGGAGTTAGACTTCTCCCTACAATGGATCATGGACCCAGTTTGCTACTTGGGCATTCAGGTTCACATGGACCCTGAACTAGTGTTCAGAGAAAATTACAGTTGTGCCATCACTAAGCTTGAGGAAGATATTGCGAGGTGGATCCGCCTGCCTCTCTCGCTCTTGGGCAGAATATCCCTTATGACGATGGTGGTCCTTCCCAGATTTTTATTCTTGTTCCTCAACATCCCGATGGTACTGCCTGCACATTTCTTCAAATCACTATGGTCACTACAGATCATGTTGGCTTGGGCCGATAAACAGCCACAGGCACGCTGGGAAGTCCTAGTTTTACCATATTCGATGGGAGGGCTTGAAGCCCCGGATCTTTATCTCTATTATCAGGCTGCCCAGGCCTCGCATGCATATTATTTGTTACACCAGCAGCCATCCCCTCCGCATCTGCAAACACAACGACTGTCTCAAGCTCCAGCCCATTTGGCGATGGCGCTATACCACACCCCCCGTCGCACCACTGGAGTCCTAGACTCGATAAACGCCACCACACATGCTTGGCGTAACCTTCTGAATCGAAAGGCACTCTCAATATTGTACTCCCCTATCACCCCTATTGCTTGGTGCGAGTGGATCCAGACTCTTACTGCCCCAGAAATTATAGCAGCACTACATTCCTTAGGATTAGATACTATTGGAGATTTCTTTGAGGGCGGGGTTTGTTACTAGTTGAACCCTCGCCTCCTGTTTTAACCACTTTCCATTATTTCAGGGCCCGCAGTGCTTTGCAAGAATTACTGGAGGAGGACCTACAGGAACCTCCGGAGGTACACTCCGTAACTGCTTTAATACGAGCTAACTCCCAGAAGAGACTGGTATCCCACATATACCCCTGGACGTTGGAGCTGTGGAGAGATCATTAGACTAAAGCTAGGCTTGAATGGCAGACTGACTTAAAGCTCACCATAGATGAGAACAAGTGGACAGATTGCTGCAAGGCCACCAAGCGTATCTCACTTAATGGTCGGCACCGCCTCATACAATTCAAATGCCTTAATAGGACTTATCATACACCTGTGCGACTGCGGAGATTCGGGCTTCATGAAACGGCAGATTTTGAGCGATATGGAAGAAGTGAGGCAGACTTGATACACCTAGCATGTTTGTGCTCAGTTATCGCAGCTTTTTGGCTACAGGTTTTTGCCAAAACATGCGCAGTCACACAAGAAACGCTCAGTCCTGACCTGCTGCTAGCCCTGCTCAGTTTTACAAGAAACTGTAGAAACCAATTAGACTCCTAGTCGATATGGCCTTATTAGTTGCTACTGGTGTCCTAGCAATGTACTGGTCCCGGAGCCCCCCTCCCACCTTGGCGCAGTGGTCCACAGAAATGCTGTATTGCAACACCTAAACTGAAGTGTATAGTGAGTTACTGCCCCCCCGGAACAGGCCAAAAAACTTTTGGAATTTATACACTAGCTACAAGGCGACTCGGGCTCGAGCGTCTCCACCCCCGCATACCCCACAGAGGGGACATAATGGCTAGAATGATCTTTGCTGGGATCAGAGCGCTGGAAGTGGGCCTATGACTGCCACTGTGGGGGCGATGTGTCTCTTATATCAAAGTGTCATTATTATCTCTTTTTCAAGTTATTTGATATTGTATGTGTATAGTCCTGGATTTCATTTAATCACCTTTCCTTATTTTGCAGTTTATCAGTTTATTTTGTAATATTGTATAATTTAATTTCTTATGCTTTTTGGTATATCATTTGTCCTTTTTTATTATGTGGTATTAATTCAAATGGAAAATAAAATAAAAAATACAAAAAAGTCAGAGAAGCAATTATGCAAAGTGATTTCTCAAGGACACCTACTTGGTCGTCTGTCCTAGAAATCAAATAGAGACAACAGCGTCCCGTAAACAGACATCCATGTAGCTGCATTGCAGATTTCAAGATTTCAGCAATGGGGATATTTCTCATTAATGCAGCCATAGAAGATATACCACTGGTACAGTAGACTGTCGGTTTGCAATTGAAAGATTTATTTGCTTTCCAATGGCATAACAGAACGCAAGAGCATATCAGAATGCAAGAAATTATCCATCTGGAAAGATTGTTTGGATGTGGCTAATCCTGTGTGTCAAGAGCCATAATTTACAAAAAATTGTTTGGACTTCCAGATTTTCTTTAGTTTTGTGGTAGAATTTCAGAGCTTATCTCACAACCAGCGTGTGGAGAGAGCATTTTGCTGGAATAACAGGAAGACTAAAAGGACTGGCTTTCATAAAAATCTAAAATTACTGTAGGAATTAGTTTTGGATGAATCCGCATGATTACCAAGTGACTATGAAAAACTGTACAGGTTCATGGGAATTAAGTGCCTGTATCTAGACAACCCGGTGTGTCAATTAATTAGCTACAAAGAGAAAGCTTGCCAAGAAAGAAGCTGAAAGGAGGCTTTATGGATTGGTTTGAATGGTGAACCCATAAGGCATGATACTACAATGTTCACCTCCCAACGAGGTAACCGACTACGTAGTGGGGGGGCTTGAATATCTTCTAGGAAGTTTTTAACCACTAAGAGATAGAAAAAGAATATATCACGCTACCATTTGCACCTTGAAGCCAGGGCACTCGCAAGCGGGTGCTTGTCGTGGTGGAGCCCCGCGTTCAAATCAGCGCTACACAAACTTCTTCGTCCTTCGGATCAAAGTCAAGCACTCAGGGGGGTATCGTATCAGCTATTTAATCAGCAAAACAAACAAAAGACGTGTTTCAGAAAATCGTTAGTCAGTGTCTAATACGATCACTGCGAGAAGGCATTTAAATTCATCTGCGTCATCCATGCAGCAACATAGCATTGCACTTTTACTGGAGGCCATCTTAGCGAAGTACTTTTGTCATATTTCATTACTGGCCGCCGTGATTCTAAAACCACTTTAAATTACTGCCAATGCTTCATTCGACTGTGGGAAGGATTATCTACAATATATACAGAATATACAATATATCCAATGTATACAATGAGCATACTGTGTCGCACTCATACTCATGTTAGATTGTTCCGTGTATCGGCGCTACCTGTTGCTTAGAGCCCATCGCTGTGCTGAGCCCGATATACAAGCCGTCATAGCATATAATAATTTAAAGGCAAGACACCATACTGTAATACAGAGGAAAAAACCATCAGACTCTCACTCTGAAATCCAGCCGTGTATCGGCACCGTCTTGCCTAAATCGTATCTCATACCTAGGTCCTTAATCTACTATTGGTACACTGCAATATAGCAATAGGCATTGCTTTAAATAAGTCCCGAGGGGGTGGGGAGTGGGGGGGGAATAGGGTAAAAAGGTTGGAGGTTAGAATCCCGCGACATAATCGATTTACAGACCAAGATACCGTAAGGGCTCAAAAGTGGAGAAGAGCTTGCAGTCCATCTAGGGAGATAATCCCAGTGTAATCTTTTGAACCTTTCAGTTGAGACCTTTTTTGACCCTACACTGTATATTGTTTATAGATATTGTCACTTGCACCTTTCAATCAGTTTTGCTAGTTCGACACAAGGAATGAGTGTGTGTTAGAAATGGGGATCTCTGGTTGGCTAAGGCTGGCGCCAAAGCCAGGAAGAGACCACCACTCTAGTCAGGGAAAGACAGTGACACGCCAAAGATACCCCTGCTCACCCACTTAGTAGCTTGGCACGAGCAGTTAGGCTTATCCCAGTGGCGATGTGTAAAGTATTTGCACAACACACACAGCAACAACATACTAGGCACACCACAAAAGGAACTCCACACAAGGATATATATAAAAATAGCCTTTGTATTATCATAAAACACATTAGATGGTAATCACACAATATACACTGGGCCAACTGGCACTGGGCAATATTTACAGGGAATTATTTACACATGACAGGACCACGTGGGCCACTGTCAGAATCATCACTTGGTAAAAATAATAAAAGTAAGTATATATCATGAACTTAGAACACAACCAGTAGTCGCTGGCAGACACTATACTCAGCATCAACCTGTAACATAAATCATACCATGCACAGTATCACATAAGGCAAGAAATCTATTCTGCACCAACTAAGCCTAAACATAGTAGGCCATAATCTCCTAAACATAACGCGCATTAGGAAATAAACTCACTAACATAAACCGTAGTAGGGAATACATCAAACCTACACCACAGTGGAGAATCAAAATAAAACATAGCCCAGTATGCAAAACTTCATAATCATAAACACATCTAGAAGCATAAATCAGGGTGCATAAAACATAGCATATACATTACATTTCCTAGCACCTATATAAATCACACTAGGGTCTGGCGCCCTACATATCTAATAGTCCCCCGGGCCAACTGGCCATCTCTAAGGGGCTCAAATGCCCTCTGTCCAAAGTCAGGGTGCGCTGCCAACGCAGCGACAGTCAAAGGTGCGCACTTTGCGCAGGCCTAAACGTAGCAGCTTGCACTAAGTGCTGCGCAGCTGTGAAGGAAAAGATGGGAGCAAAGGAGTGCGTCTCACTCCTGAATTCAAAACAAGTCCCCTAAAGAAAAAAATAACCTAAACGTTGCAGCTGCCACCTACTTGCTGGGCAGCTGGGAAAGTTAAAAATGAGGAATGGGCTCTCGATGGCCCTTCAAACAAATGTACCCACCTTCGTTGGAGCCACCTAGGCTCTAAAAGTAATTAAGGCAAATTGTTGGAGCCACAAGGGGCTCTGCAATTAAAGAATGCGACATTGGAGCCATCTAGGCTCTGAAAACAACTATGGCTCTGAGACACCGAGGCCAATTGTTGGGACAGAATACAGGCCCCTCTGGCCTTTTAAACAATCATGGCCACGTTTGAGCGGCCCACTGACATACGGGGCCACTCTGACTCGGGCCCCACACAGGCACCAAGAACAATACATACTCCCTCGTAGCGTGGGAGTAAACCATGGCTATGTCACCCAGCCCCCTCAGCCCTCACTCACCGGGCTCTGGGGACTCTCAGGTCTCCTCTCTGCAGCGGAACTCTTCTCTTCACCCGGCGGCTTTCTTCACAGGAGGCGGGGGCAGGCACCAGCAATGTGCCTCGAGCCCCCTCCCCCTTCAATCTCCCTGGGCTGTGGGATGCAGGGCTCTCCCCTCCGTCTGCGCTTTGCTGCCCCCGAGACTCCCTCTTGACTACGGGAGTCCCGCCTTGGGCTGCGGCAGCCCAGCTCTTCACCCGGGCCCCCTCCTGGGACCCGGGACTCTTCACCAGCACTCGGGGAGGCAGGGTAGGCTTCAGTCCTCCCCAGTATACAACCAAGCTTCTCTCGGACCGCGAGCCCTCCGGTTGCTGGGGCTCCTCCAATCACAGTGCAGCACTGGCTCCAATCACAGCATTCCGCTGGCTGTGACGTCGCGAGGGTGTCCCCAAGGTTCCCGGGCCGGCGGTGATCCTTACTTGGCAAGAAATGAGGGGTAGGCTCCCTCGGAATTAAAAATATACAGCGGGGTGGGCACCCGCTTTAATTAAGGGCAAAGTCGCGGGGTGGGCACCCGCGCATTCAAATAAAGGCAAAGTCGCTGGGAATCCCTATGCTGGGAATTCCATCATAGCGAGAGGCAGCTTGGCGCTGCGAAGCCCACACTTTCCATCAGCTGGGCAAATTAAAAGACAGCGCTGGTGCTAAAAGGTAGCCTAAAGTCCTGGAATAATAAAGCAAATGGTCCCAGAAGTCTTCCAGGCATCAAGGGCAGGGCAGGGCAGGGCCCAGGGCCAAAAGAAATAAGCCAAAGTTTACAGGGCATAGCTGGGCACAGGAATCAGCACCCAAAAGCAAGACATTTTCATGGGGTCACAGCCCCTTCTTTTATACACCATTTCCCTATGTCTCAAAGGGTAGGGCATGGGAGAACCAGATACAACTGTTCAGGGGAGCTGTTGAGCACTTTGTTTTGCTCAGCTCCTCTCTCCCTTTCACAGGACACGCCAGGGACATCAGATGCACCAAAGGAGGTCTAGCCAGCATTGTAGAGGGAAGGCCCAGCCCTATTCAGGTCCCAGGTGCAACTCCTCCCTCCCATCTACATGCTGATCTCCCTTTTCACCACTGGGCAGAATCATCTTGGCTCCTGGAGCCAGCCACACCATCCAGCACCTGTCACTCACAAGCCAGACAGGCAATTCACAGCACACAAAAATGGCAACTTCTGAAAGTGGCATTTCTAAACTAACCACAATAAATATTCTCACGAGTTTGCACATACTAAACTTGACCCCGCACTCCCCTCATATCAGCACCTACCATGGACACATATATCCCCCATGCATTCCTATGGGAGGGCAGGCCACTCTCAGCACACTAAAAGCACTACCACTATGCCAGAGGCTTAAGGCAAAAAGTTTAGGGGTGAACCTGCCAAGTCCAACAGTGTGGAATGATTTTGGTGTCTGCCGATCCACGGCGGTATGTCCTGTATATAGTGCTGGTAGCTTAAGGACCTAGGTATGAGAAACAATTTAGGCAAGACAGTGCCGATACACGGCTGGATTTCAGAGTGAGAGTCTGATGTTTTTTTCCACTGTATTACAGTATGGAGTCTTGCCTTTAAATTATTATATGCTATGTATTATAGGAGGGATGTCCAATCTTCAAGACGGTTCAATCTGTTACGGATACTGTTGGTGCATAAAATCCAATTCAATTCCTCTTAATTCAGTAATTTGGACACATCTGCTCCTCGCGGTGGTGGTTGTATCACAGTGATGATGGTCCATGTGAATTCTCTCTCATTGTGTCCCATGTCCTTGAAATGCTAAACTAGAGGTGCATTTGCGGTATTGCATCGGATCCTACTTTGGTGCTGGCCGATGCGAAGCTTGATTTTTTGGGTTGTTTGCCCTATATAGATTTTCATACATGGGCAAAAGATGGCATACACAACATTCGATGAATTACAATTGGTGCAGCATTTGCGTGAGGGATTCCAGTGTTTTGCTCTTTCCTTTTTTTTCTAATGTTTTTTCCATTTTTTCTATTGATCTTGCTTACTGAAATTTGTACTGTAAATTTTGGCTCTGGGCATATGTACATGTATTTAGTTTTTTATGTCACAATCTGCCACCACTCCCGGGCCAGATTACAGTAATGCCAATCACCTCAATACACACTTGACTCCTTTCTCTATTCACATTGCTCGCTCACTCTATCACACTAGCTACTGTTCCAGCCGCTTGTATCACCATCATTGCACTCCCCCGTCCAAACTCCTTTAGTGATTGAGCTCCACCACAGGATGGCCGCCATAGTCGGCGTTTCAGCAGCTTGTATCACCATCATTGCACTCCACCATCCCAATCCTTTTAGTAATTGAGCTCCACTACAAGATGGCCGCCATAGCCAGCTTGGAAGTACTTCTTTCATTTCTTATCCCCCCATGTGGTAGTTTTACATTTAAGCCGGCTAGCTACTGCAGTGCGGCAGCGATCACCACAGAACCAGCCTGAATTAGCGATCCTGCCTTCAACATATCTCAAGTAAGTGAAGGTGTGACTATGTTCTCCGCGTTTCCTCCTCCCGCCATGACTCTGATAACAAGTCCAGCCCTGATCTCCACTTTCTCTCCAGATTGCCGCTTTCGCCATCCGCGACGGCAAAACCATTACGAGCGGGAGAAGTATACACCCGTCATCCCTTGGGTAAATATCGCTCTCGCTAAATGTAGCTTATGTACCACTACCTATTCCGGTCTAAATTGTACTTTTTAATATCCCTTCAGGTCCACTTCCCGCACGACTCTTGACTGAATCCCTGGTCTTCCAGATACATTGCCTTGGTAATTTTACGCACTTTGTGTGTACTCACAACGCATCACCATAATGTTAGTATAACCGCACATGGTTCTGACACTGCGCCGGCATTTAGCAATTCTTAATTATATCACCTCTCTCTCTCTCTCTCCCCCCATCCTTCCTTATGAAGGTCACTACATGCCAATCGAATATCAGTACTCTGCCTTGTACGTATGTACCAACAGTCACTGTCTCCATGCGCAATGGTTTTAACTCGGTTGCTAGGCAACTCACTACGCCGTAAGTGTTCCGCAAATTGTAAGCAACACGATATCCATTCACTGCGCCGTTTTTTACTTCACCTTGACCTTTCGTGAAAGCAACCGGACCCCACCACGGCAGCCACGCTAGTCATTCAATGCGCCGCTATATATGTATTTTTACTCTGTCACTCTATCATGACCATCTGTGAAATCAAACCTTCTCTAGAATGACCGTGTCACTATTTACAGCGTGCATGTACCATTCTGCATGATTTGAACCACGCAATCACCGTGCTGTAGTACAACTTCAGACTTAATGCCTTCAAGGCACCGACTGTGGAAATTTATAGTATAGGCTTAGCAATGAAATTACATTGTTCCCTTTTTCTCCCCCTTCTTTTCCCTATTTTTCCCCCATTGTTTTATTAATTCTTTTGTTGAATGTATGTGGTTTTAAAGGCAAATGTATATATTACTCAAGACAAACATGGTCTATAAATTGTCCTGAAGATAATGCCACGTATCGAAGGTCTGGCATCGAAACGTCGACACCCTAGTACCATATGTTCTCAAAATACTTACAATGTATTGCACAATGGTACCATAAAGTAATCAAGTCTGTGCACTGAATACTAGTACACAGACCACCTCGTTCGCACTTGCCTGAAATTGTTGTTTTGTCTTGTTCTCTGTGGGACACAGGCTGTGCCCCCTTGACATTACTCCCGATTCATTGTTATGGTTTACATTTTGTAAAATAATTTCCTGTCCGGCTGGACAAAGGACATATTGGCTATTTAATGTATGTTTATTCTCACCCTGATTCTTCAAGTACCAGGGACCCCAGTCTTTAGTAATAATCTGACGCCCAAGGTCCCTAGTGTATTACCTTCGGGTTTCCTTGTCTCTCTAAAACCGCAAACCATTCATGGCTCTCGCAGCTTCCTGCAGCAGCTCGCACCGGCCAGAGTCCGGCCGCAGTGTTCTGCAAGTTGCAGCACCCTGCCAAATTCCAGACATGCCGCAGCAGAGGGACACAGAGGATGGAGTCATCTACCCGCGTTGCACCAGTCGCCAGGACAATCTGTCACTGCACACTGCGCTCGAGACTCACTGAACAGCCTGGACGACTCTCAGCTCAATTAGGGAACGTAAGTGACAAATCAAATCTTTTTTTGCATTTACTTTAATTTGTGATAACTGAAGATCAAATGCGTAGTGCTGCACCACGTGTCGGCCGTTTTTTTGGCTAAATGTCAATAGAGGAATTTAAATACTTCCTGCCAGCTTCATGTGTAGTCATAGTATGCTGCGTTCACAGTCGTTCAAGCGAAGAAAGACTAATCTACTCTTGACAATCCCCACGAGGGCATGGCAGAGACGGGCTGGGGTCATAGCGAGAGCTGGTTTCACTGCTCTCCCCCCCCCCCCCAACCAGCTTGTTCATTCGGATTAACTCTGTAAGGCTCCCACTTTCGCTCCCGCAACAGCAACTACACGTCCCTCCTCCTCGTATGCAATCACTTAGTGTAGCTAGCATAAGCCTTCACCGCAGTAGACAAGTTTGCACTGATCATAATGTTAGCAGAACAGACCATTTCGTTTTTTCAGTGTGCGACTAACTTCTGGGTATTTCCTGGTGATTAAGTTATGGAACCTAAGGGCATTTTACGAGAAGGCAATTTCAGGTACAACAAATGTTGGGGCACATGTTTGCCTTCGTTATATCTTTCTGAATTTGCCATCTGGGACACGTTGAGGAGTTGCTCGTGCAAGGTTTTTCATTATTATGTCCTCGACTGGTTTCACCGGTCATTATGTGGCTAGCTTAGTGGGTTGCTGCTTTTGTCACAGAGATTCCGATGTTACTTGTGGTTCAGCAACACCTGGCGGTGAGGTTAGGGTGCTGATTATTTAGAAATAATAGGTTTAAAAGTGCTTGCTGCAGAGTTAAAGTTAGTCTTTGCTCAAATGGCTGTAATTACTGATATTGGTCTTTTTCCATGTACTTCAGTGCACGAATTTGGTCATGAGAAAGTGCCACTCTAAGTGTCACACATTTAGTCATGAATGTCACTCATAAGTACACTGAAACTATGAAAATGTCGCATCAGCAATCTGAAACCTTGGCAGCTATGCGTCAGCGGCGGGGCGGGGCCACCCCTCCTTGGTCGGTTCGTCCCTACTGGACCTGCTCTGAGGTCATTTTCCCTGTGGCACTGAGATCGCTTATTAAGAGGGAAGCGATGGAGGCTTACATCGAGGTACCGTTAATTTTGTTTTTTAGGTGTTTCACTCTAATGCTCGCGACGGTCTTCCAGTTTATCCTGCACACCATCCCGTACGCCCTGTGAGAGTGTCTCACTGTCATCCCCTATATGCTTACTTTTGCGGTTACCCATCAGACCAAGGGGGAGGAGGTGTAGTGGCCCCCTTTGTGTTCACAGTTAAACCATGGGCTTACAGAATCCCCCCCTCCAAAACTTTGGGTACCACTACCTCTGTGTCGACCATAGAAGATTTTCTGCATCAGGCGGTTGGGGCTGTAACTAAAGAAATCAAGCAGGTGGAGAAGAGGCTTTAGCTGGACATTTCACAGGGTGCGCCTTTGGCCCAACAGCTTACCAGAGGATCCCCTGAGCACGATTCCTAGAGGGGACTGCGTGGAAGCTCCTGTGAGAGCAGCCTTGGTGACATACAATTTCTCATCCTCGTCTACTTCAGCCAATAGTCCTAGACAGAAACGTGAAAAGAACGCCTGCATATCCATCCAGCCCTCTGTAGAGTCCCCATCGACGAGCCCCTCTGCCCTCTCTTCTTTCATAGAGGGTACAGACTCATTATAGGAGCATTTCAATCAGGGACATTGAGACACTACTGAACAAAAAGTTGGACCCAGTCATTCCCAGACATCTCATATCAATGACAGGGTCTCTGAAGTATTTTCTTTGATGAATAAGGGAGGGCTGTCTTTCCAGGGGGAGGGCCCTCTAGAAGCCTCAAGGGAGCATGGGAATCCACCTCTGGGAGGGCTGTTGCAGTAGCTACTGAAGCGCAGGTTTTAGTGCCAGGGTCCCCTCAATCAGGACCATGGCATGCACCTTTGCCCGTGGAAGTATCACAGCTTTTCTAACAGACCTCCTCCCACGACCCAAGGGTAAACCAGGGATGGGAATGGGCCAGCATCCCTTGCCTCCCACAAGCGTTGGTGGAGTGTTAAACGTACCTCCAGCGGCAACATTGTATGTCATGGTTTTAGGGAATGTCCCCCACCTCTTGTTCTAGTGCTAATGGGGAATCATATCTAGAACTCAAAATAAGGTGATGCACTGGATTAGTTTACGTCTCATACCTAGGAGGGGCCTTGAGGATGCTAGAATCATGGTACAAAGTTAGATAGGTAAGGACAGGAAACAATGGCCAGGTGACTGCGTGGTGGTTAACTTTAATATTCCTTGGCTAGTGGGTGAATTACTTGCGGTTACCCAAAGCATGACAAGGGGCCCCTCAGTGGTAGTTGCCCAGCCACTGTTTTTTTTTTAGACCGGGCAGTCTCTCAACTATCTCTAACTCTCACCCCTCAGGCAGAAGGCCCTGTCCAGCTAACGATCCCTCCTTAAGCAAGTATCCCCCCCCCTAATTACTGTTAATAGATTTCTTACACTGAGTGGCTTGGAGAGCAGTGACTGGATCGAAATGAATATCCGCAGTCTAATAGAACTGGGCCTCCAATTGCACCCCTCAGCTACAAATGAGCTTGGTTGCGCCGCAGATAGTTCACTTTCATCAACTCAGGGGTCTTAAGATGCTGTCCAGGAATGTCGCAGGGCTTGCTTCTAAGTCCAGCGACCCTAGGTGGTTCTCATATGTCCAACTGTTTCATATTCTTTGCCTTCAAGAAATGTGGGCATCTGAAAACACCTTTATCTAGAGGGTTTCACCTCCTACTTTGTGCCAGCAGTTCCATCCATGGCCGGCAGGGCTAAGGGGGGATTAATTATTTTTGTTAAAGTTGAACTGAGTGGGCTTGTTTCGCCCTTTAGGTAGCAAGCTCACACCTTCCAGAGCGTACAATTCATATTGGTAAGGGTGATGATCCACCGCTAATAGTTTTGGCTGGTGACTTTAATGGTCACTTGTGTAACCTTCCCTCAGAGGGTGGTGCCACTACTGGCAGTTGTTGGCTAAGTGAAGATCTACATTTTGTTCACTCACAGGAGGGGAGGGAGTTCAATGACCTTTTAGATGCCCACAATCTGACCCTCAGTATGAAGAAATTGGTGAACTCATTGAACCCGGTCATTTGCCTTACATACAAAGGGAGGAGTTAAGGTACAATTATTGAATTTAACATGGTTTCTGCACCACTACACCTCCATATTTCTCATTATGACATTTATTAAGCCTATTCAGCAACCACAATCCATTATCCCTTACATTGGAAATTGCCTTGAGACCAAACACACAGCCTAAAGTAGCCCTTACGACCTTGTACACCAAGAACAAAGGAAGGAGTTCCAAATGGGCACAGGTGGACTCGCTGTGCCTACAAAAGTCCCCTTTCTCTGCCTGTATCTGAGAGTTCAACGCGTGCTTGGCTAGTAATGCTGAGGGGAGAGAGGTAATTGAGGCGTATGATGGTAAAACATTGGGGATCAGTAAACTCTCAACTCACAGCTTTTAGCTCAGGGGAGTCACTTGCCCCAAAATGGTTTGCATGTTCACGATCTCTCTGCAACCTATTGGAATATGGCTAGACAGGTCTCTGACGTTTGACTATCAGGCAACCAGACTGTCTGCCACCTGCTTCGGTCTTCTCAGAATCCTCAGGAAGATTCTCCCCGCGTTACCTTTTGAACTCAAACAAACTGTGATACAGGGCCTGACCCAATCTCGTTTGGACTTCGGTAATGCTCTTTATTTAGGAGCCCCTGACTTTACCTTGCGTAAACTGCAAGTAATCCAAAACTGTGCTGCCCGTACGTTATTGCAAATTCCCCGCAAGCTATCTGCTAGGCCCGGGCTGAAAAGCCTACATTGGCTTCCTGTCAGGGAGAGAAATAGCTTTAAGTCCCTTTGTATCGCCCATCAAGCATTCTGGGCAACTGGCCTGGCAATCAACCTCTCTCTAACCATTCCGTATCACCCCAGCAGACAACTGCTTCAGTCCACGCCTTTTTGGCTACAGTGGCCAAGATCAGGAGATCAAGAGCAGGAGGCCGCTCTTTCTCCTTTAATGTGGCCAAGCTGTGGAATGCTCTCCCCCTCTACCTAAGGTCCAATCCGGAACTGACCTCCTTTTGTAAATAACTGAAAAAGTTCCTGTTTAACAAGTAGAGCTTCTCCTCGGCCCTTATGTCTCTTCTAAATAGCACTCTCAGTCTCAGCGCTTGGACGCCTCAGGGCAGCTACGTGCGCTTTACAAAAATCATTTTCATTTCATTCATAAAGGCAGCACTGAAGCAGTCCGAGGGGAAGGGTATAGGAAAGTAGGATCTGCTGTTTATGGTTACCCACACTTTGCTTTTTGAACCCACTGTTTGGAGTAGTCTGGCTTGGATCCTGCTATTCAGGACCTCAGCCTATCTGCTTTCTCCCTTGAATTGACATGTATGCTTCTTATGGCACCCCCACTTTTTGCTGATGACACACTGTTTTTGGCCTAGTCTGAATGGGATCCTGCTATCCAGGACCCCAGTTTATCTGGTTTCTCCCTTAAATTGCAATGCATGTAATTTAGGTACACTCCAGATTGCATTCTGGGGTACCCTTATCAGTCCCTAAGGCATAGGTACCCCAGAGGCCTCCGAAGGGCTGAAGCATGTATTATGCCACCCATGAGAAGCCATCCAAATTGACTCTACAGGCCTGCTACTGCAGACTGTGTAAGAGGGTGCTTGCACCACTTACTGAGATATAGGTTCACTACATCTTTTTAAATCACTACACTTACATACTAATCAGTCACCGCTATGGCAGGCTATAACAATCCTGAAGGCATGGTACTCAGTTTTACGTGCGATTGTGCCCCTGCACGAGCAGAGCCCCTCTGCAACCTTCAGAGACCATTTTCCGGGGTTTTCTGTGTGCAGCCAGACATACATGTTTAAGTGCTTTACAACCACGCGGTAAATGCTAACTTTAAAACTGCTGCTTAGAAACATGTTGCGTTTGGTGTCAAACACCTTGGAATCATACCTCCACAACCAGTAAGTGGTGTGGGAGGTATGAATCCACTCTTCCAAAGGGACATATGTGGGTCACCGGTCTACCCGGTACCAGCTTGCTCAACCTTGGCAGCACAAAATGGATGCTGCCAGCCACAGAAACGGGTCTGCCCCCCGGTTGCTGAGCCAAGCTCGCGCAGAGGAAGGCATGACAATAGACATCCTGTCACAGGGAGGTGTAACCACCTCCCAGACAGGATTTAGTGTATTGGGGCTAGGTAGGTGCCCTCAGAGTGCTTTGAAGTCTGCACTGGGCGCATATTTGGTGTCCCTGTCCCTGTGCATAGTCCAGCTTAAACCAGTTTTGGGAGCCATTGGCTCCTGCGCTGGCGCGAAAAGGACAAAGGACATGGGTGTAGCCACCCCTATGTCCTGCCCCTTCCCTAGGAGGGTCCACAGAATCTTTCCAACCCCTTCCCATGGGTATAAAATGAGCTACCTGTACAAGACTTTAGATTTTCCCTGGACAAGCTTCTGCTAAGAAGAAACCAAGAACTTTGACTGCCTGCACAATGCTGGGCGACTGAAGAAAAGGAGTTACTCCCCTGCTAAAGCAGACACCTAAACACATCGGAACCGTTGTTTTTTTCCCCGAGCTCCTGAGGACTCCTAAGATTTCACCAACACAGGAGGTGGGTTTCAGAAGGTCCCAGGGGTTGATCTGCCCTCTCAGCGATTCTGAGACCAGTATCCCTCGTGGGGACCGTGCAACCCGAACCCCTGTGCACCGTGTACATTTCCAGTTGCATATGCTTAGTGACGATTCCTGAGCCTGTGCATTGAACTCCGTGTAGTCCCAACCCGAGCAGTATTTGCACCGAAGATTTCCGGCCTCCACTCTCAGATTGTCCTGTGGGCTAGTACTTTGCAGACATGCTTGAGGTCTCCTTGCGATCCCTGGTCCGTTGGCCTGTGGGTCCTGGTGAGGGTCACCTTGTTAATTCTTGGGCTTACCTGGTTGCTCCAGACATGTGCTGACTCAACATTGCTTGGGGAGTCCCCTGGACCTTGCTGGTCCACTCCATAACAGGTTTTCTCTGACTGCGTGGGTAGCATTTGCCAAGGCTTGTTGGTGCTCCAGCCGGACATTGACCCCTCAGCACTAGACATCCTTTGTGGGACAGCTCACCTCCGGATCCTGGTAATCATCGACGTCTCCTGTTCCCCGTGGCTGCAGAGTCAAACAACCCTTCTAACCTGAAGCACCAGACATTGGTGGGCATCGACTACCGAGCCGCTGGTCACCTGAAGTTACCCAGACTCTGTATCCTCTTTTTTCAGGTTTCTCAACCTGAATCCAGGCTTAGATTCCACCGGACACTCTCCGCCTTCCTGGCAGCAGTACTTCTTTGCAGCTCTCCATTGAAAACAATTAAGCTTTCCGACACCACTTGACCCTTGTGCACCCGGCTCATCTGGGATAGGTAACATGGGTACCTCGGTACTCACTGGTGGGTTGTCCTTAGAACCTCCTGTGGTCAAAAGGGTTTGCTCAAAGTACTCATTGAAGTGTCCTTAAACCTTAAATTTGCAACCACAACTTCAATTTCAATGTATTTATTGACTGTATAATTAATTAAAATCATTACAGTAAAAGCAGCAAAAAAAAAACAACAAACGATTCTTGTATATAAAAAGGAGTAGGTAGGCTAATATTAAAAGCAAAACTAAAAACAAGACTGTGATTACAGACTTCTTTGCCTGCATGAAAGATTCTGCTCCACTGTCTAAGTCCCGCATAATTAGCCATTCCCCGACTTGTGTGCCTTGGAGTTAGTCTATGTTGGTGGGCGCTTGAGCTGACCTCAATGGCACACTAAGTATCTTACTAGGGACATTTCTTTCTTGGGGGGGGCATGCGAGTGGGGCACTGTCAATGATACTGCGTAGAGGGATCCCATCCGCTTTGGTCCACAGCTTTTAGGGCTAACCTGATTTGGTGAATAAATTTCGCCAGTCTCGCCAAGATCATTGTGTTAGTGGTTGACAGACACAAGGCTGATGCTCCGCTGCAAGACTTTATACTCTTCCTGAGGCAAATCGGGTGCAACAGTCGCCGGCGTTCATTATTAAGGTTAGGACAGCAACAGAGAAGGTGCAACCAGGATTCCTTCTTATAGGTGCACAGTCTGCAAGTTATGGATTCCCCTCTTCGGGCCCATGCGGGATTGAAATCAACTATCCCCAGCATGGTCAGCCTCATGTATAAAATTTTGCTTCGGGTCTGTGTTGTGAGGGCCTCACTTAAATAGGGTTGTGCTGTTCCTGCCATGTATGAATTATTTAATGAGTCCAGGTGAGGACTTCGGCGTAGAGTCGAGGTCAAAGGAGATTTCACGCACTTGTTTATTGATAGCTTTCTTCCAAGCGTTCAGGGGGATGTCCTGCCGCGGCATGCTTGCTACCTCGATCTTCAATACTATGATTGCAATTCCCAGCCTAGTGTGCCATTCCGAGCCGGGCCACTCGAAGATAGATCTCAAGTGATTTTTTAAGGAATTAGCCGGAGCCCTTAATATTCTTAGATATAACTTTATAATCTCCCCCTGGCAGATCAGGTCTGGCCTTGCTAGGCCAAGCTCCAGTCTTAGCCTAGTTTTTCTTGCTGAACTTGGTATATGTAGCACCGACTTGTATGCCTTGGCTTGGGCTGAATTGAGGAGAGTGTCCAATTTCCCGGGGAAGGCTAGATGCCCGTAGCTAATTGTTGGAAGGAGCTTTGCTCTTAGAGCTATCAGGATAGGGCTGGCAGATGGGCTAATCAAGTTCTGGCTTAGTTGTCTTAGTAAGTGGGTAACCTTATTGGCTTTAGAGCTCTGCTGGTTTATATGTACATTCGCCTTGGCCTGTTCCGTAAACCAGACCCCTAAGTAATTGTATGAAGCCACTGAGTTAATTAGATCATTTCCCAGTTGCCACTGTACGTTCTTTTTCCGTTGGTAGGACCCAAAAATTATGACCTTGGTTTTACCTTGATTAACTATCAAGTTGTTTGCGATGTTAAAGCTATTTAGTGCATTTAATGCTCTTTGTAGTCCCACCTTCGTATGATCCAATATGACTATCGTCGGCATACTGTAGAACGGGAAGCCTCACACTTCCTAATCTTGGGGCTATTAGACTGGCTCCTTTTAGTGCCTCTCCCAGGTCCGCTGTATATAAGTTGAAGAGGGTGGGGCCCAGCACACACCCTTGCTTCAGCCCATTCTCTGTGCTTATTTTGGTGGAGACTGTACGGGCACTTGTTTTGACCCTCACCCAGGTGTCCTCGTGTAATGACCTTATTGCCTTCAAAAGATTTGGTGGAATGCCCCACTTTTCTAATTTCCACCATAATCGTTTTCTGACTACTTTATCGAAGGCAGTACTATAGTCCACGAAGCAACAAAAGAGTGGAGGGTAGTTCTTAAATGTTGCCTGGGCAGAGAGATGTGCTAGCGCCAAGACGTTGTCCATTGTTGATGCCTGGGACCTGAAGCCAGTCTGGTGCATAGGTATTATGTTTCACTCTTCTACTCATTTTTCTAGATCATTCAATAATAGGCGAGCATATGCCTTGGCTTCCAGATCAAGCAGGGCAATAAGCCTGTAGTTTGATGGCTTTAGGCGATCTCCTTTTTAGGTCTTGTGGCGTTAACCGCGCGAAAGCGCGGTCTCGCCAGAGACCTATTGTTAGGGACGCAGCTTTCCAGGAGACAGGACCTGGCCACGCGCATGGCGATCGGAGCGGGCCACACGCGTGCGAGAACGCGCTCGCTGTGGCCATCTCCTGTGAAGCACCAACACACACACGAGCGCCCATGCACGCACACATACAGACAGACAGACACCCCCCCCCCCCCGTCGGGGACAGACAGACACCCCCCCCCCCCCCCCCCGTCGGGGACAGACAGACAGACAGACACCCCCCCCCGTCGGGGACAGACAGACAGACAGACACCCCCCCCCCCGTCGGGGACAGACAGACAGGGGGACAGACACCCCCCCCCCCCCCCCGTCGGGGACAGACAGACAGGGGGACAGACACCCCCCCCCGTCAGGGACAGACAGACACCCCCCCCCCCGTCGGGGACAGACAGACACACAGACACACACACAGACACACACACACACACACACACACACCCTCCTCCCTCCCCTCCCCCCCCCCCACACACCTAAGTTGTCCGGTCGTGTTCTCTTTGTGCAGTCCTTGGATTCCGCCGGTTTCTCCTCTCGTTGCCCACTGCCCGTCTCTGCCGGTCTGTGACCCCACGCTGCTCTGCGCTCATATTCCTTCTCCTGACGTCTGCCGGAAGGGAGCTCTTAGGGGAGGGGCGGTCCTTTCAAGTCCGGCACGGCGAGGGCTGCAATGTTCTCTATCGGTGGAATACGGCCCCAGCTGTCCGCCATGTTGAAATCCCGCGTCTCCTCACAGACCTCTTTTGCTTTATTTATATGGAGGACCCATGATAACCTAGAGCAGAGTGTTACACCCAAATAGCTAACATTTGTTACTACTATAGTTTTTTCTTTCGGATTTTAATATTTTTCTTTAAAGTCCTGTTGGATTTAATGGCCATATACTTGGTTTTACTAATATTGATTTCTAGACCCTTTATCGTACATTATGCATTAAAACTGTCAAGTAATTTTTGGAGACCCCTTAGTGCAAAGAGTTATGCTGGAATGGGGGGTGGGTCCTGCAAAGTTTTGCGGAATCATGGCTGCACTAAGATGATCAACATCATTGACATAGAGTGAGAACAGGGTGGGTGCGAGCACGCATCCCTGCCTCACTTCCCTTTTAATAGGGATAGGTTCCTTAAGTTCACCATGCAAACCCCAGCAGACTTTAGCATAATTACCTTTATGCAACCTGATTTTCTGGTTTAAAAGATGATTTGGTACACCTTGGCTCTTCAGCATGGCCCAGAAGAGGTCATAAGACTCCCTTAGCTCAACAAATGCAATATACATGTGCCCTACCCTCAATCTGGTGTATTTCCACAGGATACACAGAAGCCGTAAAACGTGATCAATTGTACTTACGTTAGTCCTGAATCCTGCCTGATAGGCTGTTAGGACATTGCTTTCGTCCATCCAATCATTCAATTTAATCAAGACCAGCCTATCTTATATTTTCTGCAATGTATCTAGAACGCTAATTGGCCTATAGTTTCCTGGTACCTGTTTGCTCCCTTTTTTGTAAATCGGGGCTATTTCGGCTTTTCTTCATGTGGACGAAATTGAAGCGCCCAAGCCACTGCATTGCTATTTCAATTTACATAAGTAGCCCATACTTCTTTATCGTGTTTGAATAGATCTCCCAGGATTTTAACCAAACCAGGGCCTTTCCCAGCCTAATAGCATTAATACCCTTCTCTGGTTCTTCTATACTAATATGAACTGTGTATTCCATGGCTTTATTTATGTGACTATCCACAAACCATTGTGGTTCTTGGAGATACTCCATGGGTTCAGAATAAGATCGGTGAAGTGTCGGGTCCACGTGACAATTTACAAATAGTGCTACGTGCAAGGGGATGCTATCATAAGCGACTATTTTCCAGAATGTAGTGGTGCCTTTACATTTAACCGCTTGAAGCAAATCACTCTAATGTATCTCTTCACAGTTCTTTTCAGCTCAAGATAAACTTTTTTTATAGTTCGCTCTAGCAACAACAATAAATCAGGGGCATTTCGAGCTTCACTGTTGCAAAAGTTCAGACAAAAACGTTCCTTATTTAGCACGTCACACGGATCAAAAAACTTTAGCACAATTGTGTGAAGAGAAAAACAATAAACCCTGTGTGTGGGGGGCGAGGGGCAGCACAGTAGCACCAAACGAGAGTCCTACCCCTCTGACTGCATCAATGCAAATACGCCACTTTCCAGTACAATGGTGTCGCCCAAATAGAAACAAAGGCTGTCTGCCGCGGCGTGAGACAACGGACGCATTTCTGCAGAGATCTGATTAGTTTCAGGAAGTGCAGGGGTGCCCTGCAGGCGGTGGTTTAAAAGTGGCGCCGAGCTCCGAAGGTAATCCAGCCTGCCAGGCAGGCGTCTGCGCCACAAAACAGCTGTAGCGGAAGGCATGGAAACGGGCGAGGCTTCCGTGGGTGCAGCAGGTGCAGTGGCACCGGGGCCCAGAAGCTCGAAGCGCCCCTGATTATTGTTGTATTTCACAGTTCAATAGAGGTAGGGAGACACGCTCACTTTCTGCCACTGTGACCCCATAACAGCCTTTTACATGCATGTAGTCAGTACTACGGTCACTGCATGTAAAAGGCTGGAAACTAACACGACCAGTAATAAAAATCCTCTTTAAGTGGGCGTGTGCCTCTTGGAGTGCGTGTATTTACATATTTTGTAAATATGGACAAAAATGATTTAAAAAAATATATTTTGTAGTTAAAACTGCTTCACAACTTTGAGAGCGGTAGACACAGTCCTGTGAATTAAAGTGTGCCCTGGGTTACTAAGGTGACAGTGGCAGTTTGAGGCGTATTTTAACGAGGGGTGTTTGCTTTTATGCCCCAGTGACCCACCCTTTGAGTGTCTGTTTGCTGTGTCAAAGTGTGGACCATGGCTGCGGGGGGCTACCTCTAACAATGTGATTCCTTTCCCACTGGGCTCCCTCCCACCGACCCCCACCCCCTCATATTTTAAAAAAGACACCAGCGCCAATGAATCTCTGAGCGTCGAGTCTGCAACTACTTAAACCATTCCAAGCGGGTGATTATTTGTGTGCAGAACGGAACGCAAAGAATGCATTATTTCCCATGGATACGCAAACACGGGCACCCCCAAAATCTCTGCACTTACCACACTGTTAGGTGGATTACATCATAAGCAAGGAATACACAACTGGTTTCCTCTGTTGACCTTGACGGGGTTCCCCCTCCCCTCCCGATTGTAGAGATTGAAAAGGCAGAGCAGGTTTCAGCTGTCAGCCTAAACTAACAATTGCCTCTGTCCCTTACAGCTGGCGCCGGGGGGGGGGGGGGGGGGGGGGGGGGGACCTACGGCTCGGACCCCTCGGGGCGTATGTTGCAATAAAGAGAATAAAAGCACTAAACGTTTGTATTGTCCGCACATAAACTTGGCCGAGACTGCTTAACCTTATATACACATACCAGTCTCTGAAGTATGAAAGTCCGAGTCAGTCCTCCCGAGAATCAAACTTACGGCTTGTATGGTACCACTCCACATCCGCACACCGTCTCTGCTGAGCGATTGCGTTTTCTGGTTCACTGAGGAAGTGCCACGCAACAATAAACCATATTGCACGTGGAGACATTTGGGCTTTAATTTTTCTCATTGAAAATCTCAAAACGGTCTGCACGTGAATGCTTTGAAAACATTGATATTTTTACCTCAATGGTATGTATGTAGTACGTTTTCACGAAAAGACCCATTCATTCAAAAGCAAGCATATGGCATTGTAACGAAACACACCTTAGCATTGTACAAAAACACCCAGGACAATTGGCTTCCATCAGTCCACTGCAACCGTGAGGAGTACTTACCCCCGATGATAAATATAAAATGTCCGACTACCAAACTGACTTTGGACCCTTTCAGTTTTTACACAGTGGATGACAAAACTACTGCAGTCCTATCACAAGAACAAGAGGCCCTGGGCATGAGGTGACAAACCGCATTACAAGCCGTTGCCTTACTTACTGTCCCATCACTTGTACTGCTGCGGCAAATTGCCTGTTTATAATCTCTTGGGCACTGTGACACAGCAGATAAATCAATACAAACCAAGAGAGAGCAGCAGCGTTTAACTACCAGCTACGAAAGGACTGTGGTACCAGCAGGGAAGAAAGGAAGACAACCTTTAGAACACAGAAACGCGTGTGGGATCGACAACCCCAAAGACGACCTGGATAAACCAGCAAAGGAACACACTCCGAGCAGACATTCCTTCTGCGCCTATGCTGCAAAGACCAAGGAATCAGTGTTCTGTTCAGACAGAGAATAAACACAAAGGTTGGATAATGAAAAACAAATCTCAACAGGCAGACCAATCTGTTACCATAAGCAACAGCTAACCATTCACAAACAATGTTTATATACCAATTGCAAATAAAAAAATTAATTAATGCAAAGCATTGTCATTTACAATGCAAGTAACTCAAACTTTAATGCTGCAAGACCTATTGCATTGCAAATGCTTGTTTGAAGATTGGGACAAGTATGGAACCCCTCCAGGACTCGGGGGTTATGGCAGTTGAAAAGGTGTAATTGAAGAGCGGAGTCAGGAGTGCTGCCCAGAACTCCGGTGCGGGTTTAAAAAACGGCGCTGGAATCCCGTTGGGCCCGTGGGCCCCGTCATTCCTCATGCTCTTGATGGTTTTGATGACCTGTTGGGTGTTTGCCCAAGTTGGTAAAAGGTCATCAGCGGCGGCCGGGGATCTATTACCCGTGGGGGCCATATCTGGGCTTGAAGTTGTAACTCCTGGCTTTGTGCTAATCAGTTGCACTTGCTCAGCAAGCTCCGCCTTGTCGCTTGGAGTAACTTCCTCAGTGGGGGCTGTTACATATAGCTGCTTCACGTGTTGCATCCAGTCTTTTTCTGCAACCCCATTTTCTCTTGGTGGTCCTCGGTTGCTCAGCTGGTTTATATATCTCCAGAGTCGTACTGGGTTCTTTTGTTTAAGCAGGGAGAAAACTTTGAGCCACTTGCTTTCCATATTGGCTTTTTTGTGTTCCCAAAGCTTCTTCCTAAGGGATGCCCTCAGTGAGGCAATCGATGCTCCCTCTGTTTGGATGCCCCCTCTTTTCTTATCTGCGAGAGCCTTACACAAAAGTCTTTTATGGTCTCGTATGTCCTGTGGACAGGTACTTCCTGGTCTGAATAGCCCTTTTGTTCTGGAATTTTGGGATTTGTGGTTCCCAAGCTTAGTTTGTAGATCCTCGATTATATTCTCCCATCCATTTATGGGTGAGAGTTCTTTAAACAGACTGCCTTCCTGTGCCTGGCCCAGCCAGATTTGGAGTGTACTGTTGGTCTTTTCTGACCACTTGATCCTCCGCAGGACACTGTGCTTCTCCTCCCCACTTGTCTTCCCGATGGATTGATAGATGGTAGCAGGCAGTACGTCCAATTGAAATGCTGCTCTTAATGGCCTATGGTCGCTTTCCTTCCGATCTTCAACTTCGAAATCATCCATTCTGGCCGCCAGCTCTCCGCTAATCATAATGTAGTCTATTCTTGAGACGTCCCGAAAAGTGGGCTTAGGCTGCCAGACGGCCGAGCAGGCTTTTTTCAGTGCGTTGGTTGATGTCAGGTTGTAACTGTTGAGAAAATCGTGCAGGGACGCTGCCCTGCCTAATCCCCGGGGAGATGTTACAGTTTTGTCCAGATTGAAGTCCCCAGCTAGGAAGACCTGGAATGTTTGTGCTTGTTTAGCAGATCTAGTTTTTGTGCCAGTGCCTCCAGCTGGTCTTTCATTAGGGTCTGTGCGGGGTTGATGTAGCAGTTTATTACCTACAAACGCATTGGATGTTTAATGAGACTCAAACCTCTTATCTGTACAGCTTGCAGACCGGGGAAGTTCGTGTTGATGGAGGTAACTGCGAGGGCACACTCGTGTTTTATAAAGACTGATAGACCGCCGGCTGGACGACCAAAGATATTCATTTTTATGGCTGGTACTTGATGTTCATAGTACCCTGCCAGAGGAGTAGTGGACAGGGCCCACGTTTCTTGAAAACAAATTATGTCTCTGCTTTCCAGGAACTGCTTCAGGTTTTCATTTTTGCAAATTTTGCTGATCCCTGCTATGTTTCATGAAGTTATGGTTAATTGCTACCGTTGATCCAGGCTCAGCATCTCATCTGGCATGCTGACTTTTGTCCCGGTTAGGAATACTGTATCCTCCTTCTTGAGAGTCCCTTTTGATCAGGGATGGGGGAGGTGGTGCGTATAACCAGTTGATTGTTTTGGCAGGAAATTCTAATGCCCGTTTAGTCCCTTTTGCCCGTCTGGCTTCTATCATGGGGTCCCGAACGGTTTATCCTGTGCAGGACCGACCAAGTAGCCTTTCTCGCTCTTTCAGGGACCAAGACATGTGGATATTTTGGGTTCGACAATATCTGAACTTCAATGCCCCACTCAGCGAGTAGAGTGGTGTTGTTCACAACGGCTTGTTGTATTACTTTATTCTTCAGTCCCACCACTGATGAGTCACCATGTGTGTCCCCCTTCATGCTCTGAAATTTCACCCATTCTATGTCCGCTGTGCCTATCTTGTCTAGGGTGTCCAGTTGTTTAAAAAGGCGCAAGATGTTACTCCGGTTCAGGATGTCATGATTTCCCGTCCTCGAATATCTCGGGGTGAGGACCACCACATAGACAACTGCTGGTGCAGCCGCGGTTTGTGCCCTTTTTCCCTTTTCTGTAACAAACTCTGCTGAGGTTGACTCTTTATTAGAACTTCCTTGGTGGATTGAAGGAGAACTTCCTTGAGGCCATTTATTTTGGCCGCTGTTCATCCAAGTGGCAGGCTGGAGCTGCGTGCTTAAGTGTGATTGATTTGGGGTGGCATCTTTCAGCGTCGTTATTGCCAAAGATATCTGGGAGGGCAGTTCTATAGGAAGTGGATTTTTTCCAGCCATTGGGTGGATGTCAATGGGGTGATTTTGCCTTGCTGGTGACTTTTGGCCCTTCGCATTGGAGATACTTGATGGTGTTGTTTGTTTGTGTTGAGCTTCCGTTGACAAGGAGACCTGGGGGACCCTGTTGCCCCAGTTTTTATCTGTAAATATTGGGTACAGCTGGGTAGCTTTTGTGCCCCCTTGTAAAGGTGGTTGATTGGTCTTCAATAACTACGATTGTCTCACTTTTAGCTTTGTTTTTTTCTGTTGCTTCTTTAGCTTCTTTTTTGCTCTCCTTGATAATAAGGGTTCTTGTGTATCCGTTGTGCATGAGATATGTTCCTGCAGGACTGTTCCAGTGGCTTTGCTGTCCCTGAGATTTGGGCTTTGTGGGCTTTTGGGCTACTGTCTGATTTGATATTCATGAGCTCTGCGCTTTTGCCATTGTCGGCTATGTTCTTCTGTCCGAATGGAACCACAGATAGCTGTGTCACCCTCGGGATGTGACTGTTGTACTTCGCCCGATCTTCTTTGTTGTTTGAGGTCGGAACCGCCGTGCTCCCTTTCGCTAGTTCTACTAGATCTGCTAGGACCTCGGGAAGGGAGGCCCATTTCTCGATAAGGATAGAACAGCAACAATCGCAATCGCCCCGGTTGGAAACCGCAAGTTCAGAGATCTTATCATCTAGGACCTCCACCTTGGAGCTTATATCTGATAGACGCCCTGCAATTGCTTGTAGAAGATCTATTTGCACTTCCATCTTCGTTGATTGCCATAAGAGGGCTTTGTTAGTGGCACTATTAGTCTCAGTCGGGAATGATTTCTCTGAAGTCGTGTCCGCACTGCTGTTGCAAGCGAGGTAGTCCGCTTTAGTGTTAGGGGCCATTAAGGATATGACAGGTTTGGAGTTAGGTCGAGGGTTTGTTCGATCTTTTGTTCAAGATTGTGGAGGAGTGAGATTGTAAACTCTCCTGCCGCTGGGGACACTGGGGCCGGGAAGTCGGGCTGGGAGACCGTTGGTTTAGAGTGTTTGAATTTATCTTGGGGGTCACTTTTCAACGTGGTCTGAAGATGTGGGCCAGGGTCTTTGGTCTGATGGATTTGCGCTGTTGTCGTTTCTGTGAGGCCTCCTTTGGGCGTAGCTGTATCGATGGTCTTGCTGGTTGTGATGACCTGCCCGTTGTCTGTGGGCAGAGGGGGAATTCCACCCCTAATTTGACCTGCTGATTGCATTAGGTGGAACTGCTCGTGGGCTTCGCTGGCCATTTCATGGTTGATCCTATGTATTTCGCATGGGGCAGTCTCATCCTTAGATTTGCTAGTAGAGATAGGCAATAGTCTGCTGTGATGGTTAGTGCTGTTGTCTTGGGCTGGGCTTGGAACGTCAGGGAGAGCACCCCGGTTAGTGTCATGGTTGCTACTAAGGGGGTCGATTTTCTTAATTAGAAAATTTCTGATCGAGCCCCTTTGGTCAGCCTCTTGCGGTTTTTCATTTAGACTATCTGTTAGTGATTTGCTCCTCGTGACTCTGGTTGATGTCATGTTGATCGGCGGATGCATCGTGGGCCTTTTTTCTGGGGTCGTAAGCAATCGCCCCTTCTTTTTGAGGCCCATATGCCAGGTGCCCTTCTGGGGTTTCGCTTTCCTCTGGAAGGCAGCTGCTCGGAGTCTAGAACCCGCCCCTGTTGCCCTTCGTTGCCTTTGGTTACTTGTCGGGCTCTCCGCTCTCTCCCCTCTTGCTTTTTGGGGGAAGCAGGGTCTGTCAATTCTCCTTTGGGGTGGTACTTGAGCTGATAGCAAACGTAGACGGATGCTCCCTGTCCCCCACCTGGGCCAAAAGGTCGGAGTGAAAGTGGTGGTGAGCTGGCGGATCTACGTGGGAGTAGTTTGGGCAAGCATGGCTCACGAGACAGGTCACCGTTGCCTCCTGGCCTTGTCAATCCTGTCTTGAGCTCCCACTTGATACAGCTACTGCCTGGAGGCTGCTGCGCTTGCTGTTGCACCTACCACCCCTCAGGGGGAGAAGGAGCAGCCCCGCTATGGAGGGCCTTCCCGCAGTGCCATATCAGCTGGGGCAGCATGCAAGCTGAGAGCAGAGGAGCAGAGGAACCCGGCCGGCGGCTACGCTCCCGCGAGTCCTCACACCTCCGAGGGGCAACAGAGCGATAGCCTCTGCAAGGCTTAGTCTTGGGCGGCTCTGGGGGATTGCAGCTCCGATCCCCCGCTCGGACTCACCCAGCTTCCGATGCTGTGCAGCGCCGCCCTGCAACCACACTCCGCGGCTGCTGCGGCGGCTTCGGCACGATGGTTCCCACAGGTTCCTCCTGTATGATTATGCAGCAGTCTGCCGCCAGCGCTCACTGCACACCACCGCAGTAAACCAGATCCAGGCCTCCTCTGGATTTCACCGCCCATTCGGTGCTCGACTGTCTTCCTTCCTTGGTGGACATTACTGTCCACGACTTTCCTATAGAGTTGTACGAAGCACGCGTCTGTTTCCTCACTGCACCTGTCCTCCGTGGGCTCCCTGTGTCACTCCTCTGGATGGTTCCTTGTGGTCCCAGCAATTCTAGGTGCTCTAGGCACTGTGTCTAGTAGTGTAGTTGTTGTTATACAATTTTGTTTATTATATGGTTCGGTCTCCCCCTGGAGCCCGCTGTGTATTGTGCTAATAACGAATTTACTATTGATTCAGTATTGTGTGCTTTATGCCCTAGTCCCACATAGAGGCTGTGTGGTTCTCCCTTCATTTATGAGAAAAACAAGTAATATGCTGTTCCTGATGGCTTAAAAACTGAGTCAGTTAAAGGGATTTAGAAGTGCTCGGCCATGAATGGTTCAGAGGTGGGAATTCATTTTATTGGAATATAGGGCCTTCACACACCCAGATGGGTGTCATGCTTCATCATCGGGTTGCTCCTCGTCGGGTCGGACCTGCAATAACTGATGGGCTCCCAATGAGGGGCACTTTGGCGGAGATCTTTTTTCCAATAGCCGTTTGGTGCCGTAGGGGTGAGGGGCCATGTGAGTGAAGATGCCACAAATGTGTTAGATGACTGAATTAAAACAGGGTTGGGAGTACCAGCAACGACAATTCTAATGAGTGGGTCTCCTACCCTGAGTAAAAGCAAAACAAAAAGGCACATGGCTGGGATTCATGTCTCAGTTAGGGCGCTCTTTCGTGTGAGAGGTCAACATGTTTTTCACCTAATCCTTAATCTAGGGGCGATTCGTCAGGATCTAAAACCTATATGTCAGCTATCTTCACCCAGGGTAGTGATGTGGTCAAAGAATCACACTATTAACAAGATGACTATTAACCACCCTAACTACTAATTGTGTAGAATACCTGGTAGTGCTAGATCTACCTGATAATACAGGATCTACCTGTTTGGAGAGAAATTGACACATAGGTTAATTTATATTCAGCATCCTGTATAGGTGTATTAACTCTCCTATCCCGTGTGCAACTGACTCATAACACATAAGTGCTAATGAATAAAAACAGGCTAACGTACGGTGCCACCTGATGTGATGTTCACAGGTGATAACTCGTGAACGTAGACCCCCCTATTGAAAAACAAAACAATATTGCAGAAATTAGATAAATAACTCGTCCTACTTAGATTATTAAAAAACGTACTCAATGCCCGTCAAGTCATACACGAGGGACTTCCTCATGTGCTAAGGACCATATGGAAGAGAGAGTGTCAATTGTGTTTAGAAATTTCCATATAAGCACAGTCTATATAGAGGGAGTTAACGTCGATTGTCAAACTATTGTGACGATGTTCTATCGTTGTTGAAAACAAAATGTTGGACTCAACAATAACGGATGTCTGATTATGCCCTTTTCTTAGCAGCCATGTGTTTGATTACTTGATGGAAAGTACAATATTCGTAACATCAGCGTGTAACATCACTTATGGCGCCATGTTAGCTACAGGCTCAATCTAGAATCATCCTATGCAGGTTATTTGTCTAAAAGTGATTTAAGGTGTAGTTACCATTTTTATCTCAGCCCTCGGAGTTGAGTTAAGAAATATATACGAACATGCCCCCCAATGTGAAGTTGCTGGAGTGAACACCAGAGAAAGCATCGCGTCTAAAAAAGAAGAACACAGGACTCGTAGCCCAAACAACTAAGGGGCTCAAATCAAGGAGAGCGGACTACTCACGTGTGCGTAGCTAGCACCTCGGCCGCTGACCTACCTGCCAATACCGGGATTGGAAGGTATTGAGTACCTGAGCAGAGTTGTTTAACTGATTTCAAACATGTGTATTCACGTCCAGAACGGCTGCACGGTGTTGTGTGTCACCTAGAAAGCCTGCTCTCAATTAAGTTCTTATGGCGGCCATCTTGTAGGTCTACCTTGTTTCAACAAAAACCATGGGGCCATCTTTGCATGTACTTATAAAGTATAGATGTTAAACATAAACAAAAGGGCATACTCATGACGTTTTTCCGATTTTAAGAAGGAAATCGTTTTATTAAAGAAGTTTTTTTTCCCAATTATTCCTAATGTTTAAAATATTTGTAGTCACCTTTAGCTTCATGAAAATGACTAAGTCTCATAATGGGGAACAATGTAATCCGATGGAAGCGGAGGCCCCACCAATTGATGAACTCCTTTGAGACATTTTCAGATGTGATGCTTACAGCCAAGCGTCTCAGTAACACCTAAGGGGAGGGTATATAATGATGGTGGTGTCAGTGTGTTACAAGGCCATCTAACCCCTTTGGTAGGAGTGGGTATAGGTGGATCTAGTCAAGTGTTGAGTCTACCCAAAAATTTGTGTTCTTAATACGATCCACAGTATTACCTTGTTAAGCCCTCGATTGTGGGTAGACAGCCGGTGGACCCATCTCTGCGCTATCAACAGCAGTGCCTCATGTTATTTTAGTGAAGGCCTCAAGGACCACCCCTCTCAACGAGTCAGGTGAATGTTCGAGTTGGAGAAAATGAGTACACATTTTCGTGTTAGTTTCAGGGTCGTCGTCCCTACATATCATAGATTGCAGGGACAGGTAATCGTTGTAGGAGAGTAGAATCTGCTTACTATGGTTACCCCCACTTTTTGCTGTGTTTCACTGATTTATCAACTTTAGTCTGGCTGGGGCCTTGCTAACCAGGACCCCAGCATAGCTGCTTCCTCTCTAAATTTATTGCATGTACATTAGATACACTCAAGATTGGGTACCCGTAAGTCCCTAGTATATGGTGTGAGAAGTTGGCCTGGTATTTAATGTTCACTATTCTAGTGAGCACCTTGCACCAGTGCAAACAACCCTTATGGTGATGGTTGTAAAGTCAACCTTATAGACCAGCTATCCTAGTGGTAGCATTGACAAAGCAGTCTTAAGCTAACACTTCAGAGAGCATGTGAAGCCAATTGTTTTACCAATAACAATCCCTTGAATACCAAATGAAAGGACACCACACAAGGTATACATCAAAAGTATATGTATTTATTACTAACACACCCCTCTGCACTCTTTATGAGGTCAGAGTTCGAGATACAGCACAAGTTACTCAATAAGCATACTATAAGTTGCACAAATACAATTCTGCCCTAGGGGCCTCACGAACCAACCATATACCAAAGAAGTGGTATAAGAACCACTTCAGGAAAGGTGAAAAGGCCTAGGGCCTACGAAATCGCTTGGGCTACACTGATCAACCAAAGGACTGGAAGTAGGAGACCCACAGGATGCATGTGCAGTGTCTAAACACACAGGCGAGTTACCATAGACTTTCAATGGGATCGTAAAGTTTACAAAGTAGTCGATTTCGGACACTACGGAAGGACTACAGGAAAACCCAGTTAAACTAGGATACTTGGATAGTTGTTATCCATGAGAGCACCGGAGTACTCGAGTTACCTCACCCAGGGAAGCCGGGTGCATAGGTGTTCTTTTGTGTCAGGTTTTGTCGTCGAATCCTATGGAGAGCTGGAAGAAGATGCTGCAGGCGACCAGGAGGAAGATGTCTGGGTGGATCCAAGGGTGGATCGGAGAAGTGAAGAACCTGAAAGCAGAGGGGACAGAGTCTGGGTCACTAGCCAGTGACCAGGAAGGTACCAGGCGATGTCGAGATGCAATCAGGTGATGAGGTGAAGCTTGACTCTGCAGCCACATGGACCAGGAGGCGTCGACAATGACCAGGAGCTAGATACGGACTGTCCCACGAAGGATCTCACTGTTGGCGGTGTCGGCTACCGGATCGGAGTCAACAAGCCTTGGCAAAGGCAACCCACGCAGAAAGGGAAGATCGGCTTCTGTTCAGACCAGCAAGGTCTGGGGAGCAACAGGAGCAAGCCCAGAGCAACCAGGCAAGCGGTGTTGATCCAAAAGGATGTCTTCAAGAGGGCCACTATCCAACGGGCTAGCAACCGCGAAGACGCGTCGAGGAGAAATGCAGGCACAGGCCCCACGTGGCACTCGTGGAGTGTGGAGGGCTGAGCTTCGGTGCACTTACTGCTCGGGGTTGGGGATTCTCAAACCCCAATGCACAACAGAGGACGCCTCAGAAGCTGCACAGTTAGCAAAAAGCAGGTACTGCAGGGTGTCCGGTCCCACGTCTCTCATGTTGGCCACGGGTCTCAGTTTTGCTGTGGATGTGGGTCGGAGTCAGAGAAGTCTGGAAGTCCAGAGGCTGCATCGCTAAGTCTTCAGGTTCCTGCTGGAGCGTAGACAAAGCAAACCGGCAAGTTACTGGTGGTGCCCGTTTGCACAGGGTGGTCACTCCTTGACCACAAGGGAGATTCTTCAGTCTTCTAGTTGCAGTAGAATGTCGAAGGTCCAGAGTTTCGTTTCAGTTCAGGATAATCTAAAGTCTCTAGACTCAGCTCCTAGCTTTATACTAATCTAAGGGGCTGGATTACCTGCTAGGTCCCTCCTATGGGTGGAACCTGGAAAGGGGGTGGTTACACCCCTTTCCCTTTGTCCAGTTTCGCGCCAGAGCTGGGGCTGGAGTGCCCCAGCAACTGGTTTGAACCGGGCTATGCATGGAGCACCTTGTGTGCCCCAGGCAGGGTCTCATTTCATTCAACCCACCCTGCCACAATACACTACAGGCTGTCTGGGGAGGTGCCAGCACCTCCCAAGATAGGAAACCTATTGTCCAGGCCTCCCCTGCCAGAGTTTCGTCCAGCAGCAGGAGGTCAGACTCGTGTCTGAGGCAGCAGCATCCATTTTGTGATGCTGAGGCTCTGTTTAACTTTAACCGGGTTAAGCTGTAACTACATGTCTTCTCCCACTAGAAGGGTGGAAAGCTACCCCCGCCGCCAGAACTGGCGGTGGGGGGGGTAGTATTCCAAAGCGTATGACACCTTAGACGACATGTTTTGATAAAGCCAAACCAAAGTTAGCATTAACCACAAGGATTATAATGCAATTACAAGTACATGGTATGGCTATATCATAGAACAGCTATAAGGACATGGTTCCAAAAGCTGCAGACAGGCTCAGCTCATGCTAGACAATCCTGAACGCAGAGTGCTTGGTTTTTTGTGAGAGGGTGCCCAAGCATGAGCTGAGCCCCTCTGCAGCTTTCGGAATCCCTTCCTTATAGCTGTTCTATGATACAGCCATACCATATACCCTTAAGTGCATTATAACCTAGCGATTAATGCCAACTTTGGAATGGCGGCATCAAAACAGGTCGTGTTTGGGGTCAAACTTTGGAATACTACCCCCCGCCAGTTCTGGCGGCGGGGGTAGCATTTCACCCTTCTAGAGGGAGAAGACATGTACACACTGGTAAACCCGGTAGAAGTTAATCCGAGCCCCAGCATCACAAAATGGATGCTGCTGCCACAGACAGGAGTCTGGCCTAGTGCTGCTGGACGAAACTCCGACAGGGGAGGCTTGGATAATAGGTTTCCTGTCCACGGAGGTGCCAACACCTCCCCAGACAGGCTTTAGTGTATTAGGGCAGGGTGGGTTGCATTCAGTGGATGCTTTCCAGACAGTGCCTGGGGCACACAAGGTGTCCCCGTGCATTTCCCAATTCAAACCGGTTGCTGGGGCACTCAGCCCCAGCTCTGGCGCGAAACTGGACAAAGGGAAAGGGGTGTAACCACCCCCTCCCAGGTCCTCCCATAGGTGGGACCCTAGAGTTAGTCCATCCCCAAACTTAGTATAAGTATAGGAGCCCAGTCCCTAGGACTTTAGATTACCCTGGACGAAACTCTGAAACACAAATCTTGGACCTTCGAGATTCCATATCGACTGGAAGACGAAATAAATCTCTCTTGAGGTCAAGGCGTGACCCCCCCAGTTCAAACAGGCACCAAAGAAGCATCTTTCCAGTCTGCATTTTCGAGGCTCCCGAAGAATCTGCAACAAAGGACACAGACTTCCAGACATCTCCGAGGCTGACATGTGTCCGCAGAGAAGCTGAGACCTGTAGCCATCACGAGAGACGTGGGACCGGAACTACTGGACATCCAGCACATTTGCTAGTTCATAGACTTCCCGAGCTTTCCCGAACATGTGCATTGGGCTACTTTTAGTCCAAGCCCTGAGCACCTTTTGCACCGAAGTTTGTGGGCCTACACTCCACGAGTGTTCTGTGGGCCCGCTTCCTGCATTTTTGCTCGAGGCCCCTTAGCGATCCCTGGTCCGTCGACTGGTGGGTCCCTACAAAAGGATTCTTCTTTGTTTCTTGGGCTTTCCTGGCTGCTCCAGACGTGCCCCGACTCCCCTCCCAAAGTGAGTCCCTCAGACCTTGCTGGTCTGCACCGAAGCCAATCTTGCCATCTTGCGTGGGTTGCTGTTGCCAAGGCTTGCTGGGTCCAATCCGGATACAGATGCTGCAGCACTCGACATCCAACGTGGGACAGCTCGAACAGCTCGAATCCAGCTCCTGGTCGCCGTTGACGCCTCCTGGACCTAGAGCTGAAGAGTCAAGCTTCACCTACATCACCTGACATCGTCAGGCATCTTCTTGTCGCCTACCTGGTCACTGGCTAGTGACCCAGACTCTGTCCCCTCTGCTTTCAGGTTCTTCAGATCTCAGATCCACCCTAGGATCCTTCCAGACACTCTTCTCCTGGACACCTGCAGCACTTCTTTGCAGCTCGCCATTGGAAACGACGATGAAACCAGACACGAAAAGACACCTATGCACCTGGCTTCCCTGGGTGAGGTAACACAAGCACGTCAGCGCTCCCGTGGGTCTTGACTCCCGAAGTGTCCAGTACTGAAAGGGTTTTACCGTAGTCCACTCCTAAGTATCCTTATTCTTTAAAATTCTAGCTGTAACTTCTCCATAGAAGTCAATGGTGATTCGCAGCTGTGTTTAGGAACTGCACGCGTCTCCCATGGGTCTCCTGCATCCCTACTTTGGGTGGTTCCTGGTTGCCCCAGCGGTTCTAAAGGCCATAGGCCTTTTCTCTATGTTGAGAGCGGTACTTATACCACTTTCTTAGTATATGGTTTGTGAGGCCCCTAGGGCAAAATGTATACTGTGCTAATTTACTGTGTGCTATTGAAGTTCTTGTATAGTACTTTTACCTCTAGCCTCAACGTACATAATATTATACAACAAAACAGAACTAATCCTAATTGGAAAAAATGGTTAATCTGGCCCACAGACACAAACAACTGTCAAGACAGATTCCTGAATAAAACACCAGGATTTACATTCACTAGGCCAGATCCAAGATATGTCTAGAGACAACATCCATGGATAGTAACATACAGTGTAGGAAAACTGTGCCTTGACGGGCTACAAAAATCCACACTAACAGAGGTAAAACAACATTTATCTTTACTTAAAGATGGCGTTGATCTGAGGAACTTCTTACAAGGGCCTCCTAAACCGCGTCATAAACGTTTTATATACACGGGTATATATGCCATTTATAATGAGGCATGGAAAGCGACACAAGCAGAGACTGCAGAACGAATACGTGAAATTGATTGTATTAATTTAGAGAAATATCGCTCTGTAGTTGACAATGGGTTAACGACTGTCATCCAGAATTTATTCTTTGGACAGCATAGTATCCTCTGCCATAGACATAATGGAACAGGAGTTACTCATGCTACAACATGGACAGTCACAATTGCGTTCTATAATGCTATTAGGCTGGACGTTTCAAAATCTTCGTTCTGTTTATGTGCCATGGCGTCCAATCAACACCACGTCATTGTTTTCTGTATTTAACCTTACAGATAACCAAATCACTTTGGCACAAAGAGGAGCAGACTATAAGGTGCTGAGCACTGAAAAACTGGAAAGATTACCATTAACGGTTTCTGAAAAACCAGCGACAGAATGGGTAATACATGGGACAATCACTCTGCCTGTGACTATTTTCCATTTTCAGTATTGTTTGAAACATATACCAGAAAGCGTATATGAAAGGTTGGGTAAAGAATACATTAAGTCAACCTGGGATTTACCACACACACACACACAGATGTTGGAGTGGGGGAAAATAAGTAGTTCTTAGTGGTACAAATTGCAAAAGCACCCTAAGCGGTACACTTTAATGTCAGGCTATTAATTTACATGTAGGCTGTGATGGTTCTTCTACCAACTTATCCTGCCACCTGCAGGGTTCTGCAGCTGCAGTGATAGATCCAATTTTTAGGCAGCTTTCTAATGGAAGCTACAATATGTTGAATGATCACAGCTGATTTGGCATGTTGCCAGGAATAGCCTATCTCGGAACTGTGTCAGCCAGGGTCACTTGTATGCAAGTATTGTTTCCTAAACCTAAGACAGACGGGGAGTCGCTGTTATGGCCTTCACTGAACATCTCTTCTATACAAATTGATTCTTTAAGCAGAATGAAAGCCATTCTTTTACAAAAAACTGTGCCACTGACCTCGTCCAAAGAGACGTATGATCTGTAAGTTGCAAGTTCCTCTGCGGAGATACATCCCCTTTTATCCACAAACTGCCCTATACATTTCGCAGAAATTTTTAGGTCTTATCTTAAACATGTCTGATACGATTGGTATTGTACATGTATTTAAGACCATTTTTTCTGGACTGTTAGCACCTTTTGAAGCAGTCCTCTGCATATTTCCAAACTTCCTGAACTCGGTGTTTGGTGGACTGCCTCTCGTTTTGGAAGTCCCAGCAGGAATATTATTTTTGCTACTTCTGTCCCAATATCGCAAGCCATTCTACCAACAACTCCCAGATCACCGTGGAGAACACTCTTCTGGCGATGAGGAGACGTGAGCGCACAATCCAAATTTTGGGCTTGGCTCATTTAGGAGATCTAAATACCACATGGTTTCTTTCATTCAGACCAATCTGGCAAGATTGCATCTTACCTGTTCTACAATGCCTGCTATGTGGAGAAGAATGTGTGCTAGACATCTGTCGGACACTCCCATCAGTCATGCCAACGGAGGTTGATACTTTGCTTGGACCAGTCACTGCTCATGCACTTGTTGTCCCCAACGGCTACCAATCCGGATGACGGCATTCATTGAGGTCTCACAGACACAAACTGCGGACGGTGAGATACGTGGATCAACAGGCACACCGGTACCATCTACTGCGAACATTGCTAATGCGACTGACGCTGACGGTGATGCTTCTCATCTATGTACGATTGATCTGCTTAACGAGGTAGTCCAACTTTCACCGACGGAAGTAAACAAATTCTTTTCCAGCTTAGAAGATTTGATGTATTCTCCAAACAATGGCACCGACTTGATTCGGCACACAGCGTTCTGATGAACTCTGAATTCGACCTTCACTTTTTTTAAAACAAAGCTTCTAACTTTAGAACTCTATTTTTTCTATGATTACACTTTTTTGGGCACAAAGTAATCTACCTAAAGTAGAACTATTACTAGAGAACAAGAATTCTTTGAATACTTCCAAAAGACAATATTTGACCTTGTCCACAACTGATATAATTTATATATTCTGCCATGAAATGGTCTCGACCTTTTTTTCTGTAGCTAAGAGACATTTCATAAATGTAAATTTCATAATTCATTCCGATAGCATTTCCAAAGTCATACTATATGCTTTGAATGAAATCATTGCTTTTTAAAATGCGTACAGCATAAATGCTCATATTTTGTGTACAACCATTTCAAATGCATTTCATGTATTTTGGGTGGGTTTTTTTAACATCATGCTTTAGATAGGTTTTAAATGCTTAGAATTTGGTAATATCGAACATAATAAAGTGGAGTGGATGTTGTATGGCGTTTTAGGATTAGAGCGCAAATTTCCTGATTCATGCCCTTATATAGGTACAATTCACATTTCCCTAATATAGGCATAGAAAGTATACCCATATTTAGACATAGCCCATGCAGTCCAAATACAGGCATGGCTACTTCCACCAGTTCCAAAAAGCAACAAAGATTTCTTGGAAAAACGGCTTAAGCAGTCAGGGACATCCCCTTGCCTGAATATTGATTTGTCCAAGAACTCATGGAGTTTTCAAAGAACTACCATTCCCTTGGGGTTCTTTGATGACGTTATTATGCCCTGACTTTACGTCAAACTAGACACCTTCATGGTATAAATATGCCTTCACTTGCTCTAGCAAACACACGGTGGTTTGGAGAAGTTCGACCATCTCCTTGCCCGACGCAGCTCGCTACAGCAAGTGCCGAAGGAAGCCGACCATCCAGCTGATGCACCGATTGAGACGCTGTCCTTTCTCTCGACGAGAATCCAGCTCCAGTGTTTCCAACCTTGCGGGGTGTTGGGAAATTGAGTCCCTAGACAGAGATACCAGACCTCCTTCATTCTAAAACCAAGGTACGGAGTGGATTAGACCCCAAGAGAAATCTTGGATAGATTCTTGGCAAAGAATACTAAACTTATACTCCATCACACTTACTTTTTTCCTAGTACAAGACTTACATTACGTACATTGGTTGTAGGCGTATTTTAGAAGCACCAGTTGAGTACTTTTAGTCATTGTGAACCATACAATGCTCTTACAGTATTATTTTATAATATTGTTATCGCTGTACTCATTATACTTTGCAACCTGCATTACGATTGTAGCAGTTCATTTCTTCTGTATGAGAAAGAAGACTGTTCAATAAATCCTTTTATTGAAAGCGCCAGTCTTTCTATTTCTCTGCACATCTGGTGATACGAAGCATGCACGATTGACTAAGTGAAATATTTATCTATTGTTTCCGCGACTCTAGTGATACATTTCTTATTCTTGGGACACAAAGTTGTCATGTTTATGCAGTTGTCAGAAACTAATTCCTTCTTGTGAATGCGAGAAAGTTTCTAGTGACCTCTGAGCTGTCTGGCACTCACAATTAAGTTTAATATATTCAATAGAGACCTAGTCGACCTAAATCCTACGTCAAATCTATAGGAGATATTATTCTAATGCGCAGAGCCTATTGGGAATATAGGAACTACACTACAGGGTCCTCCCAGATCCCCCATTAACAGTCTGCCCTCTAGTGGGTGGAATTCGGGTAAGAACTTAAGGTGCTTTATCAGGGGGGACAGGGCATGGCAGAGCTGAAGATACTTATGGAACTGGGACTTGTGCAGGTCAAACTCCTCCTGCAGCCACTAAAAAGATTTAAGCATGGGCCCACGCATCACATCTCCTAATGTAGATATTCTTATAGCATCCCATCTATGGAATCCGGTTAGAGTGGAGACGGGCCAGAGGTGTGTGCCCCGCCAAAGGGAGTCATGCCTGTTAGCATACCCCACCAGCCGATGGACCGGGATACACGTCTCGAGACCTGAATTACCGTACGGCAGGCCGGTGGGGAAGGCCTCCAAGGAAGAGTTATTGTATAAGAGATCCAATAGTGGGTGTTCCGCCAGGAAGACCCGATCCACCACACAAGCCGGATCAGCCTGAGGGTTGTACCACCATTCACTGAAGCCTAATGCCCAATAATACGCCTGTACGTTCTCTGCTGCAATGTCACCACAATAGGTCGATTGGATACAGGTCGCTAGAGCCACCGGGACCGGCCGTATAAGGATATGGGAAGGTGGGACCATACTGTCGCAAGGGGGCTATGTTGCGCGACCACGCCATGGTGGGATATCTAGTGATATGGACACTGAGGTATTTAAACCCCTTATCCGCAATGACCAGCACCGAGGCCCAGGTTTGACTCCCCTGTTCGCCAAATATGGGGAAAAGCATCGACTTGGACGGGTTGGCACGTAGTCCTGTCGTTCCACCGAACACCCGCAAGATCTGAAGCACCCTCGGCCCGGTGACCAAAGGGTCGGAAAAGAATAAGAACGCGTCGTCAGCATAGAGTGCTATCCTGTCCGAGTACTCAAGCGACCACACCAGTCCCCGATAGAGCCATTGGCTGCGTGGCTACGCTTGCATGCGGTTTATCACTAAAGCGGAGAGAGGGGGCAACCCTGACACTTGAGATTTTTAATAGCAAAAAGAACAAGTATTGGTATAGCCAATAGGTCTCGCCTTTGGGACCTTAAAAGTGTTTAGTCATGCAACACTTGATGTTGTTGCACCATGGATATTGTGCTGGATAACTAAACACTTATAAGGTCCCACAGGAGAGACCTATTGGCAATGCCAACCAGGGGTGTGGAATTTATTAAAATATCTACTTGTCCATGGGACAGGTTGCTTCATAAATCTACTTGTCCTGTAACAAAATCCACGTGTCCCTTTGGTGCCATGTTGTGCGGCGCAAAATTATGGCAGCAATCACATTATATAGGAGCTCTTATATAGCCTCTCTGATTATGCCAGGGCACCTACCATAGTAGTGTTTGAATACTAGCAATCCCTTTATGTTGCTACGTTTCCGCAGATCTAAATACTGGGACTGAAGGTAGTGGTAAACCATAGTTCCAGGGTTGGAGTGTCCTTTTGAGTCTATGCAAACCTACTAACTTGCATGTTTTAAGGGTTTTCAAAAACCCTTCTCTAATCTTGTCCAATACTGAGAAATGTTGGAAATTTACTCCTGACAATGGCAGACGTAAACCTTCTTCCAGAGTTGGGAATAAAATGGTTGGAGGGAAAATAAACTTGAAAACTCTCAGGTTATCGCAAGAGCAAATCTACACATGCACATTTGCTCATGCTGAAATGCAGTTCACAAATATTTTCTAGGAGTACTATTTCTTGCCCGACTGCTGTAAATTCTTGAGAATTCACGAAAGCCATACAGCTGCCCTTACTGCAAGGACATATACCAAGGGTGCACTTTTGAGACTTTCTTTGAAAAGTGGGCCCCTAATTTGGTCTGGCGTTACCCATGACCTTTTGTGTCGATTAGAATTCTCTCTCTGTATTGGCTGGCTTCACGGTGAGTGACAGCATTCTGCTCTTTCCCAAGGAGCATATCGGCACACAAAGTAGTTTTGTTTAGTGCCACTAACTAATGTAGCAGTGCATGCTTTTTTGAGACCAACATTTTTTTTGCTTTTGCCAATGTTTGTTATAATGGTGAGGATCTGGCAGCTCTCGCATCAATAAGGTTTTACAAAAACCATGCCAAAACAAGTCACGCATTGCCAAAACTAAAAAGATGACCACCATTTCAGACCTACTGGCTTCGCCAATGCTGGTTTATTTTTGATTCCCAAAATCGTATTGAAACTGGTTACACTGATTTTCTAATATGAATATTTTGGGGGAATACTAGCATGCATCAACAGATTTTACTAAATGATGCTGCAAAGAAATGGTACCTGAAATTTTACAGTAGTTTAGCAAAAAATGCTTTCCTACTTTCATTTTTTCGGAACTTTTTATAGTGAAAGGAAATAATCATTAATCTTGCTTTCAAGCTTCTGCAAATATTTGTATCTAATCAGAGAGCATTCTGGGAGCATTATGCATAGCCTCATATTGCTAAACTTTGAAACAGTGTGCCCACATTTTTATACTGGAACCACTGTCAGTAGTGCTGTCAGAACTTACATTTACTGAGAGCGCTCATCCTAATAATAAAGGCTCTCAATTAATGAACCATAAATACAAGTTTGAACAGCATTAACATATGCACACAAATATTAACTTAACTGCAGGGAGTGCCCTTCCCTGATCCTTAATGTGGTATTGCAAACTGGCAGCCAAAAGGTGTGTGCTGCTGGGGGTAGGACCTGCTTGTCCCAAGGACAAAATGCACATTAAAACTTGTTGCCCTTGACCCCAAACAAAATGTCCTGGGCGTCGGGCTATAGGAATTCCACATCCCTGCCAACGCTTCTTTTTATTGCCGTTGTGCACGCAAAACATTTAAGTGCTGCTGAGAAACTCAGGAGTGCGAGCGTAACGTGTGCATAACGCATGTTTTAGGATCGCTCAGCTGTGGACCTGCAGAATTTAATTCATAAGGAATGTGACCATTTTTCAGGTTTTCCGTCAAGGAGCTCTGACTGATGAAGCCTTAAAATGGCCGAGTGAAGAAAGCGCACCATTCTGCGCAGATCTGAGATACGTGTGTAGCAGCCCCTGAGGACGCGCCGCCGCTGCTGAGCACAGCGGCAGTGGTGAACACAAAGATAAGCACTTTAAGTAAGGCATGATACATATATTCAGTGTGCATCGACCTCGCCGCCTCTGGTCCTCAACACCACAGCAAAAACTTCCACCCTCAAACTATGCATTGCAACGTGGACATTAGCTTTAGCACACTAGTGACACTAAGTCAATACTCAGCCAAGTACACAACTCTAAGGCATGGACTACTAAAGACACACGTCAGATAGACATTCACAACACACACAACATTCAACAGCTTTTCTACCGGTAGAATCCATGCTCGTATTCCACTTAGCTGTGTTGTACGTGTCTAAGGGCAGTGCTTTAAATGGGCCGGTACTGTCAGATACGGAGCACCTGCACTTATTTATTTCGAGAGGGAGAGTACCTGCGCTTCCCAGCAGAGGTGCAGTACTTTTAATAAGTAAGTACCAGCACTTCCCTGCAGAGGTGCAGTACTTTTAATAGGCGAGTACCGGCACTTCTCAGAAGCAAGTAGATACTTCGGTAAAAGATACCTGCACTTCTATTTTCCCATTTCAAGCACTAAGGGACTATTGCCCTGTGACAGACAGAAATTTTCTTTTTAAACTTGCACTTTCCCCCTTATAAATTGAATTTCTGTCTTCTGACCAAAATGGTTCAGTGATCTATAAACACTAGAAATAGGCCCAAAATGCGCCCGCAGCAGCTGGCAATGTGGCAGTCTCTCCAGTCCCACTGCTCAGGCCGTCATCTGTGCTATTCACATCACCCATTACAGTAACTCGGGTATTATTAGCAATGTAAAAGCTTTAAATGTGCAAGAACTTGTCCAAGACTTATTATTCCTTCCCCGGAGCCGAGGATTGTAAGACAAGTGGCTTCAGGTAAATGTCTCAGCCGTGGATCATTACACAAGTAAATTGGCAAACCTTTAAAAGAGTACAATTACAGTCAACCTCCAAGCACCTTGGGCTCGGGGAGTGGACCCTTTGACGAGGTCGGAGGGCCTCCCGCTGTGCCTGCCATCTGTCCTGATGTCCTCACAGATAGGTGGCTCACACTTGTAATCAGCAGAGTGCTGCAGCAACTTGGCGCCAATTAGGAGGTTTGTCAGCGAAAGGTTGTTATGTATGCAAAAATTGAGAAAATGTGGCAATTGTATTAATAAGTTGGCGGATTCGCACTTGTTGCTTCCCCAATTACTGAATCAAGACATTATGCCGCATATCACGGCATCGTTTTCATGGATATGGATTAAGCATTCACATTGTGCAATTGTAATGTGGTCCATATGTCCATGTATGGTTTACATACTGCCAAACATAATGGAAAGAAATAATAAACGAACCCACTAATAAAGTTTGTGAGATGAAAAGTTTTTTGTGGGAAACCGAACTGTAGCCTGCGTTGTCAATGCTCTAGATGTTTATCTACACCGTGTTACCCACAGGAATTCAGTTTTGAATTTATTTAAAGTCTTAAATGAAGCCAATGCTTGTTCTCCCTCTCACCACCTTTGGTCCCAGGGTCAGACTGGCATAAGGCAATCTGGAAATGCCAGGCGAGCTGGCCTCACTGGTGGGCTGGTTTTAGGTGTTTGTGGACTTTTCAATGTCAACGGTTCACAATCTCTCTTTACTTCTTTCATTTAGTTGCTTCACTGTGAAATGGATCCAAAAAGAGACAGGCGGGCGCCTCGCGCTGATGAGCAGAGGAGGGGGGAGGGGAAGAGAGGAGGGGGCCTGCGCCGGATTCCCTTGCAGGAGCGAGCAGGAACCATATGTCCAAGCTCGCTCCCGCAAGGGAATCCCCAAACGTGCATGCGCTGCCATTGAAGGCAATGCAAAGCGGCACGTTTTTGGCAGCCAAACTGAATCGATGGCTTAAGGTCTTTTTCCTATGGAGCGCGAGGCGTAGGCGAGACCTAAAAACGGAAAGTGGAAGTTAACACTGTAACATCCATCATAACAGCCACTTGTAAAAGAAAAAGCATCACTGACTTATTCAAGTGAGGTTAGAAATCACACAATGTTCCTGGCCTAAGAAAAATGAACAAAAAAATAAACAAACAAAAAACACCCAAAAAAAAACAGATGTTTAGAGTCAAATATTTTCTCAACAAAACGCTGTCTTTCATACTGCCCTTTATCCTAACTACGACAGGAAAACAAATGAGATATATTATATATATATATTATATATATATATATATATATATATATATATCTCCGGAGCCTACAATAAAATAACCATTTGGAGAGTTCAGCTTTCCAATATACAAATCTCAAAACTATTATTCTTTGATATAACTGACAATATGGCAGATTTAGTACTTTGACATTCTAGAAAACAAAGGCAGATGGAGGAGAATAAATACCCAGTTTGAAGCGTTATTTCAACGTACAGCTCGTGTTACTTTATGTTACGAACTTTACATTTGTTTTCAGGACACAGAAAACTTTTAAATAAAGTTGGATTTTTTTTGCAGATTTACATGCCGCGAACTCGACCCGAAGGTACAGGAACACTGGTTACGTTACACAAGGGAACATTAAGTTTATTTATTCAATTTTATTTTTAGGTGTCGCCTACGCAGATCGTATGCGCTGCATAGGAGAGTGACCTTTAGCCATCGGCACAGCTTTGAGGGCAAAAACGTGCACGCGTTGCTATGCTTGCAATGGCAACGCGTGCATGTCTGGCGATTCCCTTGCGGGAGCGCGCGGCCCCATGTAGTGGCGCCATATGGTAGCAATCATCGCGCCTTGCTGCACGCTCGCGCAAGGGAATCGCACAGGCCGCCGCGCGCTGGTTAGCTATTGCTAACACTCAAATATGTGCATATATCTTACCTGACTACAACATTGAAAGGCGCAGACAATTCTGGAAACTGAACAGCTAGCCCACGTATACTACCTGTTCAACTTCGAATAAGTAGCTAATTTTATTTTATTCATGCAATAAATGGATTTAACGTGTCTCTTGTCTTTAAAATCAGAACTGCTCCTAGGGTACAATTGTTGATGGTCTGTACTTGTAGCCTTCCTCACTCACAAACAGTACAAAAAAAAAAAAAGGAGCAAGCACTTAACCCACGTGACTGCCTATCTGAACGCCAAACTAGCACCCCAGCCAGATACAAGTGCACACAGTGTAATGCGGGCTGAACCCCAGTAACAACCAGGAAAAGACACTTTAAACCAATATAAAAGCTTCATAAATCATAAACTTCAATTTGCACCGTGTTTCACTTTATTTGTGTTCCCAACAATAACGTTTTAACATGCAGTCTTCTCCCTCGAGAGCAAAACCAATTTAAAAGGGTACAGAGAATGCACAGTATTTGCATGATTTAATTCACACCATGTAAACTATGGCACGTGACGCATGAAGTTAAAATAAATATCAGGCACAGGCATACTATCTACTATCCACATTCTGCGTCGAAGCTTTCTCCGCAGTCCAGCCGGCGGCCGCAGTAAAACCCGGAGCCTTGCAGGCTCCATTTGAAGAAGTCCCGGTCTCGAGATGGGGACCGGGTGAAGACCAGGGGAGCGGGCCAGGCGCTCTGTGAAGGCGGGGCTCTCATGTGGTGAGAGAGCCCCGCAAAGCGCTACCGCCGCACAAGAGCGGAGACATCGCACCTGGAGTCCCGGTGAGTGGGGCTCCGTTTTTGCAGTATAGGGGCCATTGTCCTGAGTCCCCAGAGAAGGGACTCCTACATTCCTAGGGGCATTTTAGAAGGGTAGAGCGGCCCCGGTTGGCAGCGGGCCGCTCCCCACGCTCCCACGAGGCCCCATTATGTTTCAGAGCCAACCAGGCTCAAAGGGGGCACAGTTGTTTATGCATTCCTTGATACAGAGCCCACAAGGCACCCCAGTTATTTTAAGGGCCTAGAGGGCCCCCCATGTTGGGCGCAGTTTTGCTCCCCTGTGCACCATTTGTATTCCTAGAGCCTAGAGGGCTCCAACAGGTGGCAGATGTATTCCTAGAGCCTAGAAGGCTCCCAGTTTGCGCAGTTTTGGTTCCTGAGGGGCTAGTGAGAGGCCCTGGCACAATTTGCTTCCCAGCTGCCCAGCAAGTAGTGGGCAGCTGCACGGTTTAGGCTTTTATTCCTAGGGGACATGCTCTTTTGGACTCAGGAGTGAGTCACACTATTTCGCCACTACTTGGCCTTCCCCAGCTGCGCAGCACTTTGTGCCAGCTGCAGCCTTTAGGCCCTGTTCTTGTCCCTCAGCAGCCCAGCAAGTAATGGGCAGCTGCTACGTTTAGGTTTTGGCGCAGTGGCGCAAACTGGACTTTAAATGTGATTTATGTGCTACTTTGGGTGCTAGGAAATGTACTGTGTGTAGTATGTTTTGCTCACCCTGTGTTCTGGTACCTCTGAATGTGTTTTTATGCATCATGTACAAAGTTGCTTACCTACACCACTGAATGTGTTTTTACGCGTCATGTGTCTAGCCTATACCGCTGAATGTGTTTTCAAGGTTAGGAGGTTGTTCTTCCTAGTATAGTTATACTAGTGTGTTCATGGTTCCCTGCGTAATATTTTCCTAAGATGGTTAGGGTTGCGTAGGTGGTACTTACCTACTGCCAGTGGTTACTGGTTGTGTGCTGCATGTGTTATTTGGTGCTACAGTTATGATATGTTCTATGCGCTAATTGTTATTTCTACCAAGTGCTTATTCCTGACAGTGGTCCATGTGGCCCTGTCCTATATGTACATAATCCCTTGTAAATCTTGCCCGTGGCAGTTGGCACAATGTACATCCTCTGATGATGATTCTGATGTGTTTTAATAATACAAAGGCTATTTTTATATAACCTTGTGTGGAGTTCCTTTTGTGGAGGGCCTTGGATGTTGTTGCTGGTGGGTGCGTGCGCAAATGCTTTACACATCGCCTCTGAGATAAGCCTGACTGCTCGTGCCAAGCTACCAAGAGGGTGAGCAGGGGTTATCATGGCGGGTGACTTCCTTGCCCCGACTTAGAATGGTGGTTTCTGCCTGACTTTGGCGCAAGCCTTAGCCAACCAGAAATCCCATTTCTAACAGGTGGCTTTGTGTGTGTGGCTCTGTGTGGGTGCAAATGCAATAGGTCTCGCATTTGCAAGTGATTAAGCTATTGGCATTGTAAATGACAATGCCATTTATTTATGTTTTAAAAACCAAAACATAAATAAAAACAATGTCATGAGCAATGCCAATAGCTCTAACAATGCCGAGACCACTGGTTTTCTTTGGTTAAAGGAAATTTGATTTTCGAGAAATAAAGAAAGTGAGCCTTTCGTATTATTTTTATTTTCAGGAAAATAAAGGCAACTCTGTAAACCCATGGACTCAATGTGGGCACCTTATTTCACCTGCTACAAATTTATATTTTCCCTATCACCTTATCAATGGTAAACCCAGGAGCTATTCTAAACCTAAGGTGTGGTAATTCCTAATATGTAGAATCACCACTTTCGTGATTTTACAAGATATATAACTTCCTAAAAGGATAGGTTATATTTTCGTGCGTTCAATTTTCCTGACAATGTAGTCTATCTTCTTAGAAAAATAAACAAATAAAACACCAAGCCCAGCAAAAATAAGAACTTCCAAATCGGAAACAAAGCGGCCAAAAACAGCAGCGTCAGTGGAAATATTTCTCTCATTTTTAGATCCTATATTTTCAGTTTTATTTGTCTCTAAGGTTCTAGAGAGGTGGAGTTAAAACATAGTGAATAATACTGTTAGCATAGTTATATACAATGTGTACGTCTCTTTAGTTCAGATTATGTTTGTTTCCATGTACTGAGGTAATAGGCCTGCATCAGATTCATTTATATTAACTCTGTTAGGGTTCGGTTGTTTTTAATTATTGTGATACGCATACAATATTATTAAATAGGGTTGCAGGCAAGGTGCGAGCACGTTCACCTGTGCATCCCATTTTATTCTAGTGAATATCTTAACAACATAACTTAGTACTTTAAAAGAGAGACTCCCCATAGATACCACATGGATTAAGAAATATTATGCTATAACGTGCAATGCCTAGCATAATATCTGTCTGTGTGCTGTCCTTGCTTTTGCTTTTATTGCAGTTAATTCATAACCTCCAGTGGAAAATGCAAGTTAAAAAACCCGGGAGACAATATAAAAACACTAACAATGAATCAAACACTGTACAGCAGCCTTCAGTCAGGGATATAACAATCTGAGTGCGATTTAATCTTCATTCACAAAAAAAAGCTAACCGACAGAATAGGTGTTTTGCATACTTAGTGAATGGGACTTGCCTTATTTCATTTTTAGGTTTCGCCTATTATCATTCGCTTGCGAATGTAATAGGCGAAAATTCAAGGGCTCAATCGATTAGTGAAACCACTGCGGTTTCTTCCAAGTGCATGTGAGTCACGTGACCACAAAAGCGGGTCACGTGACGACACAAGCACGCACATCTCCCTAATCCGCCTGCATTCCCGCCCCCCCACCAGGCTCTCACGCCCCCATCCGGCTTCCCTCCGCGCATCTGCCTGCCACACTTACAATGGCGATTGGTAGCTGTCAACAAGGGGGATGTTTGCCACCTCGGGACACAGTCGGTATCAGAGACGGCTGCGGCTTCGCTCTCAGTGCCTTTAATGTCACTGAAACACCTCGGGGAAAACAGCCACCCTGCTGTGTCTGCCGTGCGTTTCTTTTCTTCAAGCTCGCACACAGCGCAATCCGCCTGCATTCCCGCCCCCCCCCCACCAGGCTCTCCCGCCCCCATCCGGCTTCCCTCCGCGCATCTGCCTGCCACATTACAACATGACTTACACCTAACCAATGTGAATCCAAACCACATAGAATATTAAGAGATCGCGGTCCTTCTGCTCCGCAAATACCCTACAACTGTATAGTAGGCTTGGATTCCATACGCACTTTAAGGTTGTACGGCACCAGAGACGGCTGCGGCTTCGCTCTCAGTGCCTTTAATGTCACAAACACCTCGGTGAAAACAGCCACCCTGCTGGGTCTGTCGTGCGTTTCTTTTCTTCAAGCTCGCACACAGCGCAATCCGCCTGCATTCCCGCCCCCCCCACCAGGCTCCCCTGCCCCCATCCGGCTTCCCTGGGCGCATCAGCCTACCACATTACAACATGACTTACACCTAACCAATGTGAATCCAAACCACATAGAATATTAAGAGATCGCGGTCCTTCTGCTCCGCAAATACCCTACAACTGTATAGTAGGCTTAGATTCCATAAGCACTTTAAGGTTGTACAAACCATGGCAATTTACTGCACTCTACATAATACAATAATCCAGCATGCTCATGACTACCGTAACAGCCTCAATGTGGGTCTCGGAGAGTACACCTGCCCTGTGACAGCATAGTTCAACTTTGCAGCCAATTAACTCTGCATCACCTGCCATACCAACAACCAGCGTCCCACCAAAAGCAAATGACAGACTGGCTATCTGCCAGTTATAATGTGAAGCAGTACTTTAAATGGGCAGGTACGGAGTACCTTCGCCTCTCAGCACTGCTGCAGTACATTTAGTTAAAGGAACTGCACTTCTCAGGAGTGAATAGGTACTCTGAACAGTGAGTACCAGCACTTCTGTATTTACATTTAAAATAATGAAGATTAACAATATTACTTTACGGACAAATGGCAATTCAGAGCCTACCTGAAAGTAATATGTAGACAAATAGTGAAATATTTTATTTATGAGATACAAATGTACACAAAAAGTGAAATGGAGATTTGGAACTCTCCCTCTGGCTTCATTCACAGCATCATGGTCTTGTCGCTCCTCTTCAGAAATTTGCCCGGCATGTGCCCACCCAAAGGAAAACGATGTTCATGTGGTTTTCTTTTGCCGGGCTTATGAGAGGAGCAGGAACTACTGGCTAGTCCCCCTGCTCAGAAACTTGGGGTTCAGAACTTTTTTACCCGCCTACAGAGTCTTAAAGACAGATCTAGCTCCCACTATAGTTTTTGCACTATCCAAATTTTTAACTTCAATGTGTACGCCCGAACCCGTTGTATAAAGAGTCTTGGAGACTCGGGACAGATTTGAATCACCGGCACATCTTTTTTCATTTATTCTTTTTAACAAACTACTGATCACTAATGTTGTTTAATGCGTTTTTAAATTTTTTATATATGATGCAATGTATATCTTTTATGATCATGTGATCGAAATAAAGATTTTTTCGAATCGAAATATTTTATTTATGATATACAAAACTTACACAGTCGTGCAAATGCCTTCCACCAACTTGATATTCAAAGGCATCCATTCCCAAGGCATTTTGAAGTGGAATAAATATGTAACGTGCATAACTATCTGGACATACGAGCAAGCCTTAAAGTAAGAACCCCCGCCCTGTTATGAAGACCTACGGGAGATATTTAAACATGCAAAAAATATGGTTTTATGCTGTTCACAAGATTGAAAGTTGTGTTTGCCAATGCTGGTATTTTAAGATACATTTTTCAGAATAATGAACTTTGCACCACTGCCCCTTTAATGTTCGAGACTCACAGCAGGAGCGAGAGAGTACAGTGTTCAACCAGCAATCAGCTGTAACAAAACCAATAGCTCCAACTTTCCAAATGCGAAACCTATTGGCAACGCCTGTGCTTGTTCTTTCTTGCAAGCAATAGTCTCGACGGTTCTTGACACCTAATATGCCACAGCAAAAAGTGAATCGACCCTTCTAGAGATAATATTTTTATTTATTGATACAGTTGTCCATGTGCCTCGCAGACCGTTTCCCAATAGTCCACTGTTTTCAGTTTTCAGTCTCTTTAAAGTAGAAGATATACTATCTCAAATATTCTGACATTACCAATAATTAAAGTACAACCTTTCCCGATGACTGCATTGAATAAAAAAATACAGCCTTTTCATTTTTAGGCATTGTTGGAAATAGATTGGAATATTTTCAGCTTTAAAGGACAACAACACAACAAAATAGAAAAACGTTTTCTCCTGAAAATGTAGTGATTTTCCATTCCTAAGTTTTATTTCTCTGAAGTGCTGTCATCATTTTAAAGCTAAACTCCATTTGGAATGGCAACACAACACATCTTTTCCTCCACAACCACTTTTTAATCTGCTTTAAATATGTCTCATCCTTAAAGTTTTCTAGAACAATTAAATTCAGCACTATTAAAATGCACTCCTTAGTGCAAATTGTGTGGCGTCTGTCTCGCCTTTGTTACCTGCTGCATACCTAAAGGTCCCAAAGGCGAGATTTATTGGCTATGCCAATGCTTGTTTTGGTAGGCACGGGGAGATTAAGTGATCTGCCCAAAAACAAAGAATGTGGATGCGACCCCGAGGATCGAACCTTGGTTTCTAGCACCAAAATCGGCAGCTCTAGCTTAGACCACATCCTCTCCAGTGACGACGTTTGCGTCTTAAATATATAGAGTAGGGCGGAAACATGGCTGCGATTTTGAGTATGAACCATAAAAGCAGTAACAGTGTGTATAAATTAACCTTTCAATGTAGTTTTACTAATCAAAGCAAACATATATATTATTAAGTAATGTGGCCCACACACGCCAATAGTGCTGATTTAGTCCGGGCCCCGGGGACGCCCAGATTTTGAGAAATGCCCAATTAAATCATTAATGAATGTAACTAAACAGGAACATGCTACGGGTCTGTAAATCCCACTCTCAGTAGCCCTTAACGTTGGCAGAGTAAGGATTAAGTACCTGTGAAGAGATTCCAGTCGCTGCAATCTCCACTGAAACAGTTGAAAGCTCCCTCCGAGTCCGAGTGGGGGGAGGAGCATGACGAGGCGTAGGAAGGCGAAAGACATGGCTCATTCAAGTCGAACGAGACCCCAAGCTCTCCCCCTGCATAACTCATCCGCTCCAAATCCTGACTCTGCAAGTCACTCCCCTTCAACGACCCTTCAACCACCATGCCTGCTCAGACCAAAGAGGAAGTACTCACAATAAATGAAACAAGATGTCACTGTCACTATGCGGAAACTGTATTTTCAGGGCTTATGTAAAAGTTCCCGTTTCCGGAAATCCGCCTATCGACAACCAGTGAGGTCACACTGCTAGGAAGCCATTGGACGCTTCCGTTGCTGACCCCGCCCTATATTGCAAGTTCAGGCGGAACTATTTAGATCGAGTTTAGGCAGCGCCCATCCTGTTTGGAAGACCTGCTGTTATCAGTATACCTAGTATAATCCCGCTTGCTGGTTCACTCCTTTATCGCTTTTCTTAGTTGGATCCTTATTGGTTGGTGCTCACGATATATCTCTGCCTTTCACCCAGGAGCACTGCAACTACAGTTTCCTTACACTGAACTTTATGGGTTCCTTTGGGGTCTATTTGTTTTATGTCCTATTCATCAAATAGATCAGCACTCACTATTTGTTATCGTCAGATATTATCGTTTTTAGTCAGAACAATTTAAATCAATTGCAACTTTGAATTTCGTAATAACTTGCATCCATATTTCATAGATTCATTTGATGGAGCAGGCTCGGAGGGAACTCCTCATTGTGCGAATTAAGTCAGCCCTGCCAAGTATCACGCTTCACGTGTGACACTTAACGCATTTCAGTGTGGTGATCCGCATCACCGCACTGAAATGCATTGTCACGCATTATAGCGCCTTGTCAGCTGCCACGTGGAGCGCTGCTATAATGCACATATCAGCGCCGTGAGCCCTGCTCCCGGTAGGCAGAGGCTAAAGACGCTGGCTAAATCTGCTTCCAGCTCTACAAGTACTGCTACAAGGTAATTGTATCCAAGTTAGGCATACACTGGGGGCTGACTCACGTGGCGCCGAATTTAGACTGACGTCACTACAGTCAGTGCCCAATGGTAGACTCTGACTGACAGTGAGACACAATAGCTACCTTGAGTCAGGGTCCGTCCTCCTGCTGCCACCCACACTTTTGGAAGTTCAATTGCTCAGCTCCTGACCTCGCCGCTCTCACTGCAGTGGGGTGCAGGCATGGGGAAGAGGTGGTGGATTTTCGCCGTCGATGGCTCATGAATCCAATCTGGAATTGGATCCCACTTGCACCATTCTGCCACAGACTGGGCCAGAGCGGCTGACTCAAGCGTTAGTATCATCGAGGCAGTGAGAGTGGGTGCAGCATGATTAATGGCACAGCGGCAGCCGTAATATCTCACACAACCAGGACCTTTACCCAGAGCACCAGGCCTCGCCACCCCCAGCCAGGCTCAGCTGCCCAGTGAGGATCATCATGATTTTTTTTCAGTAAGTGCCTGGGAGAGCAGGAAATCTATTAACTAGAGGCGTTTTTCACTGACCGGTTGCTGCACACGGCCGGGCTCGGCTCCGCTGTGTGTTCCTGGCCGGGCTTGGCTCCGCTGTGGTGTTTCTGGCCGGGCTTAGCTCCGCTGTGGTGTTTCTGGCCGGGCTTTGCTCCGCTGTGGTGTTCCTGGCCGGGCTTGGCTCCGCCCACCCCTGTTCCTCGCTGTGGTGCTCCGGGCCGGGCTTGGCTCCGCCGGGGGCCGTTTGAGACTATAACCCCCAGCAGCCTCTTCGCGGCAAGGACGCCGCCCTCGCAATCAGGAAGCGCCTGGAGGCGCATAAAAGATCCCTCGCCACAGAGTCCAGGGGGAGGCGTTTTTCACTGACCGGTTGCTGCACACGGCCGGGCTCGGCTCTGCTGTGTGTTCCTGGCCGGGCTTGGCTCTGCTGTGGTGTTTCTGGCCGGGCTTAGCTCCGCTGTGGTGTTTCTGGCCGGGCTTTGCTCCGCTGTGGTGTTCCTGGCCGGGCTTGGCTCCGCCAACCCCTGTTCCTCGCTGTGGTGCTCCTGGCCGGGCTTGGCTCCGCCGGGGGCCGTTTGAGACTATAACCCCCAGCAGCCTCTTCGCGGCAAGGACGCCGCCCTCGCAATCAGGAAGCGCCTGGAGGCGCATAAAGGATCCCTCGCCTCCTCGTCCCGCGGGACGCGCGCGGGCGCGCCCGGGAGAAGCCCGGGACAAGGGCGGGACAGTCTATGACAGTCATAGACAGGAAGAGGCAGGGCAGGGCCATAAACTCTGGCTGTTTTTGTTCGGGACTACTGGTGACCTAAGATATTCGTATCCAGACTTCTGTCTTTTTGATAGTTTGTCGAATCTGCGGATATATCTCTGCCTTAAATATTATTTTTGTCAACAGGATACATCATGCCAAGTGCCTCGAAGGAGAAATTTATCTCGGGGGTAGGCCCCATTGACAATTATCTGGTGGAAATGGTGAACAAAATAAATAGCGATAGGAGAGCCTCGCTAGGTAGGGGTGGCCCACAAAACTCTGTTGAAGATGCACCAACTCATTCGGAGATTCCTTCTGTGGTTGCTACCCCAATTGTAGATCAAACAGCGGCCACCACGGTGGTCGCCCAGATTCACACTGAGCCTCCCTATGTTGAGGTAGACACAGGAAGTGATGATAACGAAGAAGTACTGCCTCCCACCAGACCAGTCAGAAATTGTAGGAAACAATTAAGTAAAAAGGGGGGTAAGCATCCAAAGAAACGGGCAGTCACCCATTTACCGACAAGGATAAATACTGATGAGTCTAGTACAGTACAGGAAGAGAGTACTATGTCTAATAACAAATTATGTCCAGACCAATTTGCCCAATTACTTTGTTCCCTGGAAGCCATGGTTGAGGCAAAATTACGTCAGTATGTTCAACCCCTAGTGTGTAAACTTGACAGCGTAACTGCTGAATTAAAGAGGCTAGGAGAGATGATAACTAAACAAGTAACAGTAGCGGACCATTCTAAGTTGGTGGGAAAAGATCTGGGTGGGAAAGAGCAGGAAATTATACCTGAGATTCAGCATCAACCCACCCTACCCACGTTAAGTCCTGATCTAGCAAGGGAGCACAGCAACTAGCGTAGTCATACGTCCAACTAGGGGGTCTGAAGCAATAGCTAGTAACACCTCAGTGAGGAGAAGTAAATATATAAATCTTCCTCCTGAATGTAGCCCCTATGTAGTCGTATTAACCAACGTTCCACAACAGGATACCCGCGTTCCCCAGACACTCGAGGAGTCGCATGACTCCCTTAAAAATAAAACAGTGTCATGGCTAAACAGGAGGTGTGGTTTCCCCATTAAATTTGCCCCAGACATTATAGCTACCAGAAGGGCAAACTGGATTGGGCCTACTAGGAAGACCTGCACAGGGGACTGTATAGTCATAAATTTCAGACACCCACAACACGTGACCACCGTTCTGTTAAGGGCAGCCTCCATGACGCACGACGTAAATAGCATTGGCGTGCGACCACTTGGATTTTTTTATAATCGCCTAGCTAGAGCGTCCCAACATAGCATGAGTAGAAGACCTTATACACCTGCTATGGTCCATACACCAGGTTCCCGGCAGGGATCAGGAGGAGAAAATCACTTTAATTATGCCAGAAATATAACTACACAAAACAGATTTGTTGCTCTCTCCGGTTTAGAACTGTGTGATTGACAGAAGGTCTGTGAGGGTCCTGGTGAAGTGACCCCCCCAGACCTGGTTTACTCGGCATCTGATCACACCACACCGACCCCTGTCATCGCTCACTGCAACATCGTAACAAATTATAGCGGTGAGGGGGAAACGGTCAATATGTTAAGTTGGAATGTCGCTGGCCTGCGATCAAAGAGAGAGGACAGTAATTGGTTAAATTTTGTTAAAGTACATGATATAGTGGCTCTCCAAGAGACCTGGGATAGGGACTGTGACTTTTGGATGGATGGTTACACCTCGTATTTTGTCCCTGCATTGAGATCGTTAGCAGGAAGGGATAGAGGGGGCCTTGTGATATTAGTTTCTGTGAACATAAGGGGAAAGGTGAAAAGGATAGATTGTGCTTCTCACAATTTTTTGGTCTTAGAATTAAGACTATTAGACAACACCAAACTGATTCTTGTGAATTGTTACTATTCCCAGCAAGGTGATTCCCCCAATGAACATTTGGCCTGGTTGACAGATTTTTTAAATACCTATAATGTAAAGCAAACCACTTTTTGCCAATATATTTTGTTGGGCGATTTTAATGTGCATTTATGTAGCGAGAATTGTTTTTTAATTGATCATGATGGTCCTGATTTCACATCCCCGCAGCATTTTGAGCATACCCACAAGGGGGAAGCTTTAGAAAAACTCCTGTCTACAAACGACCTGTATGAAGCAGGGTTTTTTGACAAAAGCACACGCATACCCACGTATGTGGGCAGGGATTGTGAAACAATAATTGATTATATTTTTCTCTCTCCGGGACTTTTAAAATATGTTATCGCTTATAATGCTATACCGTCGTCTTTTAGTGACCACAACCCAGTGATGATTGAGCTGGTAGATGGTTTTTCCTTTTTAAATAAAACAGTTCTGCCACAGGCAGTAGTGGAAGTTAAGGCTAAAGATCAGGGGAGGAGGTTAAACTGGAGCAAAGTTGTGCCGGAGGAGTTTTTCAACACCATCACTAGTAAGGCTGCACATGACTTAAACATCTGTGGGGATGTCCTCTCTAGTGGGGAGGAAGTCATTACTTCATATGCAGTTGTTTGCTCACAGGTGGCGAAAGAACTTACTATTAACAATTGACCAGCAAAAAAAAAAAAGCGCAAATGGGCTGGTTCGATCATAATTGCACTAAATCCCATAACCGCCTTAAAAAAGCTCTTCAGGAGCGACCCAGAGATAAAGTTCGGGTAGCCCAGCTCAGAAGAGAGTACTCAAAAACTGTGCAGCATTTCCTAACGTTTTGAGCCCAGCTGCCAAGTGTGTGTCTCAAACCCGAAAATCGGGCAAACCGCTTTGGACCTGCATAAAAACACACACTTTTTGGAGCCTCTGGCTGGAGGAATCTGACCACTTCCTTAAGCTTAAGACCTTATCAGCCCATGAGAGCATCCTGTGACCTTTGGAAGAGTCCTGTGGTGTTGCTGGTACCCTGAATTCCTGCAGCGTTTTTCCGGGTTCTGGGGCTGCCAAACGCAGCATTTCCCAGCTTTTTGAACCCTGTTGCCAAGTCTGTGTCTCGTCCACAAAAACTAGGCAAACCACTTTGGAACTATGTAAAAACTCACACTTTTGAAACCTCTGGCCGGAGGAATTTGTCCACTTCCTTACAGCTTGATACCTTTGAGCCCCTGGGAGTGTCCTGTGACCTTTGGAAGAGTCATGTGGTTTTTCTAGCTCCCCAAAGTCAAGCAGCACATTTCTGTGCTCCGGGGCCACAAAATGCAGCATTTCCCAGCGCTTTGAACCCTGCTGCCAAGTCTGTGTCTTGACCTCAAAAACCGGGCAAACCGCTTTGGAACCGTGTAAAAAAGCTAACTTTTGGAGCCTCTGGCTGGAGGAATTTGACCCCTTCCTTACAGCTTGAGACCTTTGCGCTGCTAGGAGTGTCCAGTGACGTTTGGAAGAGTCATGTGGTTTTCTGACTCCCTGTAGTCAGGCAGCAAGTTTAACATTCTGGGGCCGCCAAATGCAGCATTTCCCAGCGTTTTGAGCTCTGCTGCCAAGTCTGTGTCTCGTTCCCGAAAACCGGGCAATCCGCTTTGGACTTCTGTAAAAACACACACTTTTGGAGCCTCTGGCTGGAGGAATTTGATCACTTCCTAACAGCTAGAGACCTTTGAGCCCCTGGGAGTGTCCTGTGACCTTTGGATGATTCATTTGGTTTTTCTGGCTGCCCGAAGTCAAGCAGCAAGTTTCCCAGCCCAAGGACAGACAAATACAGCATTTCCCAGCGTTTTGAGCCCTGCTGCCACTTGTGTGTCTCGTTCCCGAAAACCGGGCAAACGTCGTTGGACCCGTATATAAACGCACACTTTTGGAGCTTCTGGCTGGAGAAGTTTGATCACTTCCTTACAGCTTGAGATCTTTGTGCACCTGGGAGCGTCCTGTGACCTTTGGAAGATTTGTGGGTTTTCTTGCTCCCCGAAGTCAAGCAGTACGTTTCCGGGCTCCGGGGCTGCCTAATGCAGCATTTCACAGCATTTTGAGCCCTGCTGCCAAGTCTGCTTGACTTCGGGGACACACACTTGGCAGCTGGGCTCAAAACGTTAGGAAATGCTGCATTTGGTGGCCCGGAGCCCGGAACCAAGCTGCCTGACTTCGGGGATCCAGAAAACCACATGACTCTTCAAAAGGTCCCAGGATGCTCCCAGGGGCTCAAAGGTTTCAAGCTGTAAGGAAGTCGTCAAATTCCTCCTGCCCGAAGCTTTAAAAGTGTGCTTTTATATGAAGGTCCAGAGACGTTTACCTGGTTTACAGGAATGAGACACACACTTGGCAGCATGGCTCAAAACGCTGGGAAATGCCACATTTGGTGGCCCCGGTTCCCAGAAACCTTTCTGCCTGACTTCGGGGAGCCAGAAAAACCACATGACTCTTCCAAAGGTCACAAGACGGTCCTAGGGGCTCAAAGGTCTCAAGTTGTAGGGAAGTGGTAAAATTCCTCCTGTCTGACGCTCCAAAAGTGTGCATTTTTATGCATGTCCAAAGTGGTTTGCCAGGTTTTCGGTGTCGAGACACAGACTTGGCAGCAGGGTTCAAAACGCTCGGAAATGCTGCATTTGGCGTCCTCGGAGCCGAGAAACGTGCTGCCTAACTTCAGGGAGCCAGAAAAACCACATGACTCTTCCAAAGGTCACAGGACGCTAATAGGGGCTCAAAGGTCTCAAACTGTAAGGAAGTGGTCAAACTCCTCCAGCCAGAAGCTCCAAAAGTGTTTCATTTTTAATCAGGTCCAAAGGGGCTTGCCAGGTTTTTGGTGTGAAGACACAGACTTGGTAGCAGGGCTCTAAATGCTGGGATATGCTGCATTTGGTGGCCCCGGAGCCCGGAAACGTGCTGCTTGACTTTGGGGAGCCAGAAAAACCACATGACACCTACAAAACTCACAGGACGCTACCAGGGGCTCAAAGGTCTCAAGTTGTGAGGAAGTGGTCAAATTCCTCCAGCCAGAGGCTCCAAAAGTGTGTGTTTTTACACAGGTCCAAAGAGGTTTGCCCGGTTTTCGGGAATGAGAAACAGACTTGGCAGCAGGGCTCAAAACGCTGGGAAATGCTGCATTTGGCGGCCCCCGAGAACGGAAATGTACTGCTTGAATTCGGGGGGTGAGAAAAACCACATGACTCTTCAAAAGGTCACAGGACACTTCCAGGTGCTCAAAGGTCTCAAGCTGTAAGGAAGTGGTCAAACTTCTCCAGCCAGAAGCTCCAAAAGTGTGTGTTTTTGGGCGGATCCAAAGAAGTTTGCCCGGTTTTCAGAAACAAGACACACATTTGGCAGCAGGGCTCAAAACGCTGGGAAATGCTGCATGTGGCGTCCCCGGAGCCCAGAAATTTGCTGCTTGACTTCCAGGAGCCAGAAAAACCACATTACTCAATTCAATTCAAATGATCTTTATTCGGAATTTAGTAAATCCATAAAAGTACATACAGAATGAAAATACATTTTAAAAACAGATTAAAAACACATATATAAAAATTAAAAACAGATTAACCAATGGGATTTAAGCAGCATGTGTAATGTAAAGTGCAATGTGCATAATATATGAAATACAAAATGCATAGTAGAGGAAGAGCATTAATCTATTAGTATACATAATCTCAAAATTCAATTTGTATTCTCCCACAAGATTTATTTAATTCAAAGCACGTATACCATTAAATCTATAGTCAATTTATAGTAGAATAATAAAGTGCTCAAAATACATGAGATGGCATAGTACTATTATCCATTAACCATATTCCATACTTGCCCTCGATCTCACACAAGCTTTTATGAAGCAACTTACAGTATATATGACTTCATCTGTGTGCAACATTTGCAAGAATTTTAATGCATGAATGGAATCTCGAATGTCATATTTACGAAGAATCGGCCTTAAATATTGACAGGTATACAATTTGTAGTGGCCACAAAAGAAGAGATAGTGCAATAAACTTTGTTTACCGCCATGAAAACAAGGACAGTCCAACTCTTCTAATTTTTTGTTATAGCCAATGGGGAAGCTGAGCAAATTAACTATGCTTCCATCCCGAAACCTGAATAAAAGGCTCCGATTCCATCTACCTATAGAGATTGACATGTATCTTAAAGGATTGTTCAAATTTTCAATACCTGGGTCAATAATGCACAAATATCTAGTGACAACTGGTTTAGAGGATTCTGATCTCATTCGATCCTCATTATATAAGTCCAGCAATGCCCGTTTAATACTGTTCTTATGAGCGGGTACAATAGAATCAGGGGAGCTAAATAAAGATCCTTGACCCACGCTCAGCAGACTGTTTTTGACTGCATTCAACCAGGGTATATGATGAGATCTATCACTTAACAGACAGTCTGATATTATACTGCGCGTTAAGGATGCTGCTGGATTTAGCCATATTTTAATCCAAAAAAGCGCAGGCCTTGACTTAATAAAATCGACAATATATGGCAGCCTTAGTTCATTGTGACAAATAAATGTAGGTGCACAAGGAACTCCCCCCAGTACCCTCCTGCAGAATCGATTTTCCTCCAACTGGAGGGCCATGCTGTTACAATAACCCCACACTTCAGCTCCATAAGTCCCAGTTGGCCGGCATTGGGTACGATAGATATTGAGGAGGGGGGTAACAACATCAGCCTGTTTTGGTTGACGGAGGGATAAAATTGAATTAATTGACTTGCCAATTTTATTTCTCGCATGGGCAGCGTGTGGCTGCCATGAGCCTGAGTTAGAGAATAACAACCCTAGGTAAGGAAAAGTGCTGGTGCATTTTAAGGTGTTGTTACCAGATTTAATGGATGTGATATTATACTTTTTTAGTCCACAATTCATAATAAAAGATTTTTTAAAATTGGTGTTTAGACCAAGATCGGACATAAAAGCAACAAACCCAGAGATTAAAATGCGTAAAGCATTCGGTGTACGCCCCATTAATACTGCGTCATCCGCATAAAGTAGGGTAGTAATGGGGGAACCATTTATAATTGGAACGTCCTTAGTGATCTTACTCAAAGTGCTACTCAACCCATTGATATATAAAATAAAAAGCAGTGGGGCGAGTACGCAGCCCTGTCTAACTCCTCTGCTAATAGGGACATCATTGGATAAAGCACCATCATTATTAATTCGTACTCTCGCTTTTAAGTCCCTATGTAAATAAGAAAGAAAATACACCAGTGAGTCATCCAAACCATAATCAAGCAAAAGTGACCACAACCTAGAACGATTAACAAAATCAAACGCAGAGCTCAAATCCATGAAACCTAAATAAAGAGGGGATTTTTTAACAATGATATATTTAGCCATAATCAAATTTAAATTTAAACATTGTTCAATGGTGCCTACTTGGCTTCTGAAGCCCTGTTGACTACAATGAAGAACATTGTTGTCCTCCGCCCAATCCCTTATCCGTTTAAAAATTACCCTTCCAAGTACTTTTAACGTGTTATCGATCAGTGAGATCGGACGGTAACAGACGGCATCCGACCTGTCACCTTTTTTAAATATAGGTACGATGACACTGTTCGACCAGGATTCGGGAATTGAGCTATCATTCAGGTTATTAAATAAGTTGCATAATAGAGGGGCCCAAAAATTAATTTCTGATTTAATCTGATCAATTGACAGGCCGTCCGGGCCAGGGGCTTTATTGCTAGCGCTATCAATAATAGCATCCTCGACCTCTGATAATAAAAAGGTCAGAGGTTCAGCGCTATTAGATAGAGAGACAGTATCTAAGGGAGTGGCTGATATGGCGTAAATTTGGGAGAAATGCTCTACCCACGCCTCACTCGTTATATTACTATTAATTGGATTGATGTTAGAACCAAAAGATCTTAAGGACTTAACTTCTCTCCAGAAACCTGTTGTGTCCTTTAGTGTGGCAGTTCGCGTGAGAGATTCCCAGTGATTAATCACTAGGGCCTCGGATCTAGTTCGTAAGGCAATTTTATATTTTGATCTTAATTCTCTCACGAGTGGAGCATCCCTTGGGTTGGTATTTAAGGCTGCCCTCAAGTCCCTATTGGCCCTAGAACAAGAGGAATCAAACCAGCGGGGACCATGGGATGTATTCTGCCTAACGGGTTTGGAAGATTCTGTTTTAATGGCCCCACATAAATCACCAAAGGCGCCAACCACCTCATTACTAGGACTTGTGTATGACAGGCAAATTTCTACTGTCTCAGGATGTTTTTTAATTACTCTGGATAGAATCTCTTTATTATCAACTCCCTTCCATACTAGTCTCAATCTATCCGTTGATAAAGCCAGATTTTGAGGCCCAGCCTCTGACTTTGCTGCAACCTTTGAGGTCTGTGGATTGTGTAAATATATTCTAAGCGGATAGTGGTCACTGTAAGCGGAACAGATGACTTCTGCTTTTAAAATTATATCGCTTAGAGTTGGGCATGTAAATATGTAATCTATCGTTGAAGCACAGCCCTGACCTATGAAAGTGGGGGTTGTTATATTATTTGCACTAGTACCTGCGATTTCCATTACATTTACTAGTTCACGGGAAGCTATATGGTTTTTCAGTTCCTCACCGTTTTTACATAGTGGGCTGTTACGATACATATGGGCGTTAAAGTCCCCTCCAATGCAGATACCATCAAAGGGCCCATACTTTTGCCCTCCCATAATTTCATCTATAAAATTAAACAGTAACGTAAAATTACCATTAGGACGGCTAACAAAGTCATTGTTATAAAAATTAATAATACATAATTTCAATCTGTTAATGTACTTCATAGCCATAAAACAACAATTACCCGGTGTAGGGATCAATTTAGTTTGCACCCCGGATTTTATTTTGGACCAGATAGATAAGCCCCCACTTGGTCGTCCCATGTGAGAAGGGGAAGCTTTATGATTGTAACAACAGAAACCCTCCATTGTTGGTGACGTTGTACTCCAAGTTTCTTGTAGCATCAATATATCGCAGTTATTATCAACCCAATTAAGCCATTCTGTAATTTTCAATTTGGATTTTAAACCTGCTATATTCCAGCTGACAAGAGATAATTCTGAATCCAAAGACAATTGGTTATGAGTCGGGGGTGTTTGACTCAGAGCAGTTCGAGGCAAAGATTGTGAAACAGTCTGGAGTTCAGGTGTTGGTGTCAGAGATAATTCGACAGAAGTAGTCAGAGAAGGTCAGTCTTGCATATCCAGATCCGAAAGAGGTGCAAATCTATTATACATTTGAAATGGAAATGGGGGGGGTTGAAATTGCATAGGCGGTGGCCGGAAATGCATAGGTGGTGGTTGGAAATGCATTAATGACGGTTGAAATTGCACAAAAGGAGGACGAGGTTGTGTTGCCATTTGTCTATAGAAATAACTCAAGGGTAACATAGTTGCAACAGTAGAAATGGTAGAATAGTTGCTATTTCTATTAAGGAGGTTTCTTACAGTCCCTGGATTTTTAAAATTAAGAACTATACAGTCACCTTCCTTGTCCTTGAGTAAAGGCCCGACCCACGATACCCTGCGGGCCGATATAATCTCTCTTGAAATGTCAAATCCAGCACCTTTGTGCTTATTCAGCCAGTCTATGCACTTATTCCGCAATTGCACCCATGATTCCCCCTGGTCCTCCCTCAACGGCGGTACTCCTGCTAGGACCAAAACAAAAGGACAAGCCTCCGGTGGCAAATATAAGGCTGGCCCTTGGTGTTTAAAAGGTTTACTTATCCCTTGTGGGCCAGTGCCCACATTGTTATTGGCAGCAGTTGGTCTTGATACTGTTGTGGATTTGTTTGGACCATTATTGCAGTTAGAAACAGGGATGTTAGAAATTGATGGAATAGTAGTTTTTCTAGGAGCAGGTATGGGAGTCGATTTTGTGGGTAAATTGGATGTGTTCAGAGTTAGCCCTCTGTTAGTAGATCGGGGTTGAATGATAGGTGGTGCAATAGACGGAGGTAATGATCCAGGATTGCTCAAAACCCCACCCAAAGAGCTGGTAATCTCCTGTTTCTTTGATAACAATGTATTGTTTGCAGTTTCCAATTCCTTTAAGAGGCGATCAGCTCTGATTTGGTCCAGGATGACAGACCCCTTCCTTTTTATTTCTCCATTCTTGACCAGGTTATCTAATCTGTCCAGTCTTTTAAAAACGTTATTAAACTGATTGATCATTTGCTTTTCTAAACGGTTAAAAATAGTATCCACTATGGTTTCTATAAGGTTCCCATTCTGTCTTGAGAGATTATAATTATCTCCCATTAATGCTGTTTGAGTCCATATGGTTTTAGAATTCCCACTAGAGTGAGTGGTGGTTGCAGTAGAAATACTGTCCCTGCCAGAGGAGTCTTTGTCTTCCGTAAGGACAATTTGTTCCCCCGAAGATTTATTTTTATTCCACAGACTTTGAGGTGTGGGCTGATTCTTGTGGATTACGGGCTGTTTCCTTTTATTAGCACTTTGCTTGGTTATGGCTCTTTTACGTTTTTCCCCTCCCTGTTTATTACTACTAGAATCAGTACTATCCAGGGTAATAACATCGTCCTGGGAAGCTGTTATAATAGTAGAGACACTTTCTGTCAGCAGGGATACTGGGGATGTTGGTATCAGTACCGGCTTAGAGATTACTACCGCTGGTGTTAAAGAGGCGGGGTCAGGTGCTATATAAGTAACGGTATTTTCATCATCCAAAATAGTTGGCACATTAACAGAAGGATGTGATGGTTTTACCACAATTACTTCAGGGGTTATGTATATGTCTCCATTTATACAACTTGTACCACTTGTTATACTCGATTTGTTGTTGATAGTAAGGGAACCCATCGAGAACCTCCTTTCAGTCTCCACAATTTCGTTAAAAGCAGTTTCAATCAATGTCTCAAAGGATGTGATGAGGGAGACAGAGGTGTCTACACCCTGGGGTAATACGTCAGTATTATTACTATCACCCATTTTATAGTCCAAGTTAGATGCTCACCTTTGAGTAGAATGTTGAATGTTAGAGGGGTGGCCCGCCCGTCCACTGCAGTCCACTGACGGCCACAGACGGCCCCGCCCTTGTCCCGGGCTTCTCCCGCGCGCGACTCGCGGGGCGAGAGGGGGTGTCAGCCTTTTACAGGCGCCTCCGGGCGCTCCTCGGTCATCACCGGCGTGCTCCCGCCCCAGGGGCTGCTGGGGAGTGTGGTCCGCTGGTCGCGCTGCCTCGCGCTGCCTCCCGGCGTTCTGCTGCGCTTTCTGCTGCGCCGTCGTTCCCCTCACGGCTCTGGAACACAATGGTGAGTTTTAGGTGTTCCCCCGCTGGGCTCCCGGGGGGTCAGCCTTTTACAGGCGCCTCCGGGCGCTCCTCGGTCGTCACCGGCGTGCTCCCGCCCCAGGGGCTGCTGGGGAGTGTGGTCCGCTGGTCGCGCTGCCTCGCGCTGCCTCCCGGCGTTCTGCTGCGCTTTCTGCTGCGCCGTCGTTCCCCTCACGGCTCTGGAACACAATGGTGAGTTTTAGGTGTTCCCCCGCTGGGCTCCCGGGGGGTCAGCCTTTTACAGGCGCCTCCGGGCGCTCCTCGGTCGTCACCGGCGTGCTCCCGCCCCAGGGGCTGCTGGGGAGTGTGGTCCGCTGGTCGCGCTGCCTCGCGCTGCCTCGCGCTGCCTCCCGGCGTTCTGCTGCGCTTTCTGCTGTGCCGTCGTTCCCCTCACGGCTCTGGAACACAATGGTGAGTTTTAGGTGTTCCCCCGCTGGGCTCCTGGGGGGTCAGCCTTTTACAGGCGCCTCCGGGCGCTCCTCGGTCGTCACCGGCGTGCTCCCGCCCCAGGGGCTGCTGGGGAGTGTGGTCCGCTGGTCGCGCTGCCTCCCGGCGTTCTGCTGCGCTTTCTGCTGCGCCGTCGTTCCCCTCACGGCCCTGGAACACAATGGTGAGTTTTAGGTGTTCCCCCCACATTACTCTTCGAAAGGTCACAGGACGCTCCCAGGAGCTCAAAGGTCTCAAGCTGTAAGGAAGTGTTCAAATTCCTCCAACCAGAGGCTCCAAAAGTGTGCGTTTTTACACAGGTCCAAAGCGGTTTGCTGGGTTTTCGGGGTCGAAACACGGACTTGGCAGCAGGGCTCAAAATGCTGGGAAATGCTGCATTAGGCGGCCCCGGAGCCCGGAAACGTACTTCTTGACTTCGAGGAGCCAGAAAAACTACGGCTCTTCCAAAGGTCACAGGACGCTCCCAGGTGCTCAAAGGACTCAAGCTGTAAGGAAGTGGTCAAACTTCTCCAGCCAGAAGCTCCAAAAGGGTGCGTTTATATACAGGTCCAACGACGTTTGCCCGGTTTTCAGGAACGAGACACACAAGTGGCAGCAGGGCTCAAAACGCTGGGAAATGCTGTATTTGTCTGTCCCTGGGCTGGGAAACTTGCTGCTTGACTTCGGGCAGCCAGAAAAACCAAATGAATCATCCAAAGGTCACAGGACACTCCCAGGGGCTCAAAGGTCTCTAGCTGTTAGGAAGTGATCAAATTCCTCCAGCCAGAGGCTCCAAAAGTGTGTGTTTTTACAGAGGTCCAAAGCGGATTGCCCGGTTTTCGGGAACGAGACACAGACTTGGCAGCAGGGCTCAATACTCTGGGAAATGCAGCATTTGGCGGCACCGGAGTGGGAAACGTGCTGCCTGACTTCTGGGAGGCAGAAAAACCACATGACTCTTCCAAAGGTCACAGGACACTCCCAGGGGCTCAAAGGTATCAATCTGTAAGGAAGTGGTCAAATTCCTCCAGCCAGACGCTGCAAAAGTGTGAGTTTTTCAACAGTTGCAAAGTGGTTTGCCTAGTTTTCGTGGTCGAGACACAGACTTGGCAGCAGGGTTCAAAAAGCTGGGAAATGCTGCATTTGGCGGCCCCGGAACCCGGAAAAGAGCTGCAGGAATTCAGGGAACCAGCAATACCACGGGATTCTTCCAAAGGTCACAGGATGCTCTCATGGGCTGATAAGGTCTTAAGCTGTAAGGAAGTGGTCAGATTCCTCCAGCCAGAGGCTCCAAAAAGTGTGCGTTTTTATGCAGGTCCAAAGCGGTTTGCCCGATTTTCGGGTGTGAGACACAGACTTGGTATAGGAGAGTAGGGTCTGCTATCCTATGGTCACCCCAAATTTTTGCTTTTTGCTTCACTGGTTTTCGACTACTGAGGCTGTGGGCCTGCTAATCAGACCCCCAGCCTGCTGTTCTCTCTCTAAATTATTAATACATGTGCTATAGGTACATACCACAATTGGAAATGGACTCCTTGTCAGCACCTGTACCATGCACTATAGGTGCTCAGAGCTAAGGTGCCACCAAGGCCTACCAGGGGCTGCAGCATATCTTTTGCCACCCCTGGCTGGTTCTTAAATTGACACAACTGACTGATCACTCAGCTGGGGCAAGATGGTGTAATCACCCCTTGCTTGGATATAGTATACCTATATCTAAACCTATATCTGGACACATATAAACCTGTGAGCCACTCCTATGGAAGGCCTCATCAATCCTGGAGGCAGAGTGCGTGGTTTAATGTGAGATGGAGCTCTAACATGAGCTGAGCCTGTCTGCAGCCGTCGGGAACAAATCCCTAAGCTGTTTCAGGATAATGCCATACCGTATACTCTTCAGTGCATTATAATCCTCGCGGTTATATTTGGTTTGGCAACTTTGGTTTGGTTTTATCAAAACATGTCGTTTAAGGTGTCATACGATTTGGAATACTATCCCCTCGCCAGTTCTGGTGACGGGGATAGCATTCCACCCCTCTAGAGGGGTAAGACATGTTACTTTACTTAAATGCGGTTAATTTCTAAAAGGGCCTCAGATCCACAAAATGGATGCTTCTGCCACAGACACAAGTCTGACCCCCTGAAGCTGACCGAAACTCAGCCAAAGGGGCCTGGACAAAGGGTTTCCTGTCGCAGGGAGGTGTCACACCCCCCAGACAGGAGATAGTGGATTGTAGCAGGGAGGTTTGAAAGAAACCAGACACTGGCTGGGGAGCACAAGGCTGCCCCTTGCATAATCCGGTCAAACCGGTTCTGGGGCACACCAGCCCCAGTCCCAGCGTGGCCTGGATCAAAGGAAAGGGGTGTATCCACCCCCTTCCTGGGTCCCACCCATAGGAGGGGACCTAGCAGGAAATCCAGCCCCCTAGATTGGTATAAGAATGGGAGCAGTGCCAAAGCACTTCAGATTATCCTGATGAAACATAAGAAACAAAACTCTGGACCCTTCGACATCCTACTCAACGTAGAAGACTGAAGAATCTCCCTTGTGGTCAAGGAGTGACCACCCTGTGCAAACAGGCACCATCCAGCCCTCGACGTCTGCTTTGTTGCAGTTCCCGCCGGAACTCGAGCGACAGGGATCAACGAGATCAAGCTTGCCTGCCTTCTAACAGCCCGATCCACAGTCCCTGCAGAGCTGAGACCCATGGAGGCGACCGGAAGCGTGGGGCACGCCATCTTGGAAAGACCACGAGACGCTGACCGTGCAGCCCACGAGTGACCCTCGAAGCTGTACAACGGGGTTTGGAAAGCACCAACCATGAGCCACTCTTGCACCGAAGTTCAGCCCTCCACACTTGACGAGTGCTGCGTGGGGCCCTTCTCATTCTTTTGGCTCAACGTGTTGGTCCGGTTACTTGCCAGCTGGCTTGTGGCCCCTGTACCGACGAAACTTGAAATTCGACTTGCGATTCTGGTTGCTCCAGATTTGCACCAGCTCCCCTGAAAAGGAGCCCCCACTCTGACCCTCCTGGTTCGAGTGAGAAGCAATCTCCCGGTTTCGCGTGGATTGCTTTTGCCAAGTGTTGTTTGCTCCAATCTTGAAGCCGACAGCGCCGACGGCGAGAACCTGCGTGGGACAGATTGTGACCCGCTCCTGGACGTCGTGGATGCCCCAGAGCCCACGTGACAGCGGAGAGAAGCTCCTCAACAACCACCTGATTGCGCCCAACATTGCCTGGTTCAGTCCTGGTTCCACCCTGGTCACTGCTGAGTGACCCAGACTCTGTCCCCTCTGCTTTCAGGTACTTTTCGACTTGAGTCCACCCTTGGACTCCACCGGACACTTCTCCTTCACCCCGCCTGCAGCCCTTTCAGCTCCAAGCACCAAGAGCCTGCGTGACGAAACCCGACTCAACTTCGACCCTGTGCACCCACTTCCTGTGGGTGAGGTAACATTGCAACGCCGTTGTTCCCACACTGGTACACACCTCTAGGGTCTGTGTCTTAAGTTTTGTTCCTCTAAGTTCAGCGGAAGTGTCCTTAAACTTTAACTTTGCAACTTTTACGCACCATTGGTTAACATTGATGCATGCGTGCACTTTCTGCACTGCACCCGAATCCCGCGGGCTTTTCCCGACTTCAGCATTGCTTGTCCTGACTGCTCCCAGCGATTCCCTAGGCCCTAGGCCTAACCACTGATCGAATGGTCTTTCTTATACCATTTTTTTAGTATATGGTTTGAGTGGCCCCTTGGCCTCATCCAAAATTGTGCAACTTTGTATGTTATACTGTGCTTTTGATTTAACGCTTGTGCCCCTTTATTCATAAAGAATACTGGGGATTGTTTTTAGTAATAAATACATATATTTTTATAATATATACTTGTGTGGTGTCCTTTCATTTGATATTACAGGATTGAATGTGGTAAAACAGCTCGCTTAACACAACCTCTTAAGTTAAGCCTTTAAGGCTGCTTAGTCCATGCTACCCCTAGGATTGCTTGTCTAATAAGGTTGACTTACAACCAGACACCATAAGGGATTGTTTGGACTGATACAAGGTGGTTCCAGAATTGGAAACATCATATATCAGGCCAACTTCTCACACTTGGCAGCTGTGCTCAAAACGTTAGGAAATGCTGCATTTGGTGGCCCGGAGCCCGGAAATAAGCTGCCTGACTTTGGGGAGCCAGAAAAAACACATGACTCTTCAAAAGGTCACAGGATGCTCCCAGGGGCTCAAAGGTTTCAAGATGTAAGGAAGTGGTCAAATTCCTCCAGCCCAAAGCTCCAAAAGTGTGCTTTTATATGAAGGTCCAGAGACGTTTACCTGGTTTACAGGAATGAGACACACACTTGGCAGCATGGCTCAAAACGCTGGGAAATGCTACATTTGGTGGCCTGTGGTACTTAAAATTCTGGACTCGTGAATTAAACTTCGTCGTAACGTGACGATTTTGGTATCAAAAGACCGAGATTGACGAGTACACTATGTATGAGCATTTTCGTCACATTCGAGTAACGATTTCACCTCGAGATCGTCATTTTCGTTCTGAACCCTTGGCTTCCATTTTGTGTACGGCAGCCATTTTGTGAGTTGCCCTCACATAGGCTTATAACTACAGCCAAATTCGATTCCAAAGGACACGTACACATTAATTGACTTCTCTGCGACCTGGGCAAGCTGGAACCATTGCCCCAGGCCGAACCTGCCCGGCCAGTTCCTTTCCCAGTGGCCGAGCGAGATAGCATCAAGGCACAGCCTACAATAAACCTTTTCATCGTACACACACCCTGCCTAATCTTGCTCACACCTGTCCCTGTTTCTTTCTCTACGACTTTCTTTATGAGGAGGAGGTGCCCGTTTTTATTGGGGGTCCACCGATATCTGATGAAAATGTTGGGCCTTGCCGGGTAATTTGTTGTGGGCTGGACGAATTGAAATGTGGGCTTGTCATCATGGCTCTGCTTTCTCTTTGTAGTGAAAACATGTGAATGGTATACTAAAATGTAAGGAATGTTTGCCTAAAGCATAATATTTCGTATAAAAGGAGAAGCCTGGCTTTGTAAGATTGAGCAGTCTCCTGAGAATATACACACTGTGTTGTTGTACTTCTAGGACGCCTGTTACTTGGTTGCAGCCAATAAATTCGATCTTTGACTTCACCTAGAAGACTCTGAGTTTCTGTGGTCTAATCAGGTAGAACTCGAAGTCATAGGGTGTTCCCTGACACCGCTGGGTTACCGGCTCGACACCGGTTCCGAAAAACCCAGTACTTCAGGCCCCGGAGCCCAGAAACCTTTCTGCCTGACTTCGGGGAGCCAGAAAACCACATGACTCTTCCAAAGGTCACAGGATGGTCCTAGGGGCTCCAAGGTCTCAAGTTGTAAGGAAGTGGCCAAAGTCCTCCAGTCTGACGCTCCAAAAGTGTGCATTTTTATGCATGTCCAAAGCGGTTTGCCAGGTTTTCGGCGTCGAGACACAGACTTGGCAGCAGGGTTCAAAATGCACCGAAATGCTGCATTTGGCGTCCCTGGGGCCCAGAAACGTGCTGCCTGACTTCAGGAAGCCAGAAAAACCACATGACTCTTCTAAAGGTCACAGGACGCTAATAGGGGCTCAAATGTCTCAAACTGTAAGGAAGTGGTCAAATTCCTCCAGCCAGAAGCTCCAAAAGTGTGCGTAAAGAAGTTTGCCTGGTTTTCAGGAACGAGACACACACATGACAGCAAGGCTCAATCCTTGGGAAATGCTGCATCTGGCAGTCCCGGAGCCCAGAAACCTGCTGACTGATGTCAGGGAGCCAGAAAAACCACATGACTCTACCAAAGGTCGCTGGACGCTCCTAGGGGCTCAATACATTGGGAAATGCTGCATTTGGCGGCCCAGCAGTGGGAAACGTACTGCCTGACTTCGGGGAGGTAGAAAAACCACATGACTCTTCACAAGGTCACAGGATGCTCCCAGGGGCTCAAAAGTTTCAAGCTGTAAGGAAGTGGTCAAATTCCTCCAGCCCGAAGCTCCAAAAGTGTGCTTTTATATGCAGGTCCAGAGACGTTTACCTGGTTTTCAGGAATGAGACACACACTTGGCAGCATGGCTCAAAACGCTAGGAAATGCCACATTTGGTGGCCCCGGAGCCCAGAAACCTTTCTGCCTGACTTCGGGGCGCCAGAAAACCCACATTACTCTTCCAAAGGTCACAGGACGTTCCTAGGTGCTCAAAGGTCTCAAGTTGTAAGGAAGTGGTCAAATTCGTCCAGACTGACGCTCCAAAAGTGTGCGTTTTTATGCATGTCCAAACCGGTTTGCCAGGTTTTCGGTGTCGAGACACAGACTTGGCAGCAGGGTTCAAAATGGTCGGAAATGCTGCATTTGGCATCCACGGAGCCCAGAATCGTGATACCTGACTTCAGGGAGCCAGAAAAACCACATGACTCTTCCAAAGGTCACAGGACGCTAATAGGAGCTCAAAGGTCTCAAACTGTAAGGAAGTGGTCAAACTCCTCCAGCCAGAAGCTCCAAAAGTGTTCGTTTTTAATCAGGTCCAAAGCGGCTTGCCAGGTTTTCAGGGTCGAGACACAGTTTTGGTAGCAGGGCTCAAAACGCTGGGATATGCTGCATTTGGTGGCCCCGGAGCCCGGAAACGTGCTGCTTGACTTCTGGGAGCCAGAAAAACCATGACTCTTCTGAAGGTCACAAGAAGCTCCCAGTGGCTCAAAGGTCTCAAGTTGTAAGGAAGTGGTCAAACTCATCCAGCCAGAAGCTCCAAATGTGTGAGTTTATATGCAGGTGCAAAGAAGTTTGCCTGGTTTTCAGGAACGAGACATACACTTGACAGCAAGGCTCAATCCTTGGGAAATGCCACATTTGCAGCCCCGGAGCCCAGAAACTTGCTGCTTGACTTTGGGGAGCCAGAAAAACCACATGACTATTTCAAAAGTTACAGGACGCTCCCAGGGGCTCAAAGGTCTCAAGCTGTAAGGAAGTGGTAACATTCCTCCAGCAGGAGGCTCCAAAAGTATGCGTTTTTACACAGGTCCAAAGCAGTTTGCCTGGTTTTCGGGGTCGATACACAGACTTGGCAGCAGGGCTCAAAACGCCAGGGAATGCTGAATGTGGCGACCCAGGAGCCCAGAAATGTGCTGACTGACTTCGGGGAGCCAGAAAATCCACATGACTCTTCCAAAGGTCACAGGATGCTCCTAGGGGCTCAAAGGTCTCAAGCTGTAAGGAAGTGGTCAAACTCCTCCAGGAAGAATTTCCAAAAGTGTGCGTTTATATGCAGGTCCAAAGATGATTGCCCATTTTTTGGGAACGAGACACACACTTGTCAGAAGGGCACAAAACACTGGGAAATGCTGCATTTGGCGGCCCCGTAGCCCGGAAACATGCTGCTTGACTTCGGGGAGCCAGAAAAACCACATGACTCTTCCAAAACTCACAGGACGCTCCCAGGGGTTCAAAGGTCTCAAGCTGTAAGGAAGTGGTCAAATTCCTCCAGCAAGAGGCTCCAAAAGTGTGCGTTTTTACACAGGTCCAAAGCGGTTTGCCCGGTTTTCGGGGTCGAGACACAGGCTTGGCAGCAGGGTTCAAAAGGCTAGGAAATGCTGCATTTGGCAGCCCTGGAGAACGGAAACGTGCTGCTTGACCTTGGGGAGCAGAAAAACCACATGACTCTTCCAAAGGTCACAGGACGCTCCCAGGGGCTGAAAGGTCTCTAGCTGTAAGGAAGTGGTCAAACTGCTCCAGCCAGAAGCCCCAAAAGTGTGTGTTTATATGCAGGTCCAAAGACATTTGCCCGGTTTTCGGGAACGAGACACACACTTGTCAGCAGGGCTCAAAACGCTGGGAAATGCTGCATTTGGTGGCTCCAAAGCCCGGAACCTTGCTGCTTGACTTTGGGGAGCCAGAAAAAACACATGACACCTACAAAACTACTCACAGGACGCTACCAGGGGCTCAAAGGTCTCAAGTTGTGAGGAAGTGGTCAAATTCCTCGTGCCAGAGCCTCCAAAAGTGTGTGTTTTTACAAAGGTCCAAAGCGGTTTGCCCGGTTTTCGGGAACGAGACACAGACTTGGCAGCAGGGCTCAATACTTTGGGAAATGCAGCATTTGGCGACCCCGGAGTGGGAAACGTGCTGCCTGACTTCAGGGAGGCAGAAACACCACATGACTCTTCCAAAGGTCACAGAACACTCCTAGGTGCTCAAAGGTCTCAAGCTGTAAGGAAGTGGTCTAACTCCTCCAACCAGAAGCTCCAAAAGTGTGCGTTTTTTTTTGCAGATCCAAAGACGTTTGCCCGGTTTTCAGGAACGAGACACACATTTGGGAGCAGGGATCAAAACGCTGGGAAATGCTGCATTTGGCATCCCCGGAGCCCGGAAACTTCCTGCTTGATTTCGAGGAGCCAGAAAAACCACATTACTCTTTGGAAGGTCATAGAACGCTCCCAGGAGCTCAAAGGTCTCAAGCTGTAAGGAAGTGTTCAAATTCCTCCAACCAGAGGATCCAAAAGTGTGCGCTTTTACACAGGTCGTAAGCGGTTTGCCTGGTTTCGGGGTTGAGACACAGACTTGGCAGCAGGGCTCAAAATGCTGGGAAATCCTGCATTAGGCGGCCCCGGAGCCCGGAAACGTACTTCTTGACTTCGGGGAGCCAGAAAAACTACGGCTCTTCCAAAGGTCACAGGACGCTCCCAGGTGCTCAAAGGACTCAAGCTGTAAGGAAGTGGTCAAACTTCTCCAGCCAGAAGCTCCAAAAGTGTGCGTTTATATGCAGGTCCAACGATGTTTGCCCGGTTTTCAGGAACGAGACGCACAAGCGGCAGCAGAGCTCAAAACGCTGGGAAATGCTGTATTTGTTGGCGCCGGAGCTGGAAAACATTCTGCTTGACTTTGGGGAGCCATAAAAATCACATGACACCTACAAAACTCACAGGACGCTACCATGGGCTCAAAGGTCTCAAGTTGTGAGGAAGTGGTCAAATTCCTCGTGCCAGAGCCTCCAAAAGTGTGTGTTTTTACAAAGGTCCAAAGCGGTTTACCCGGTTTTCGGGAACGAGACACAGACTTGGCAGCAGGGCTCAATACTCTGGGAAATGCAGCATTTGGCGGCATCGGTGTGGGAAACGTGCTGCCTGACTTCAGGGAGGCAGAAAAACCACATGACTCTTCCAAAGGTCACAGAACACTCCCAGGTGCTCAAAGGTCTCAAGCTGTAAGGAAGTGGTCTAACTCCTCCAGCCAGAAGCTCCAAAAGAGTGCGTTTTTTTGCAGATCCAAAGACGTTTGCCCGGTTTTCAGGAACGAGACACACATTTGGCAGCAGGGATCAAAACGCTGGGAAATGCTGCATTTGGCATCCCCGGAGCCCGTAAACTTCCTGCTTGATTTCGAGGAGCCAAAAAAACCACATTACTCTTTGGAAGGTCATAGGACGCTCCCAGGAGCTCAAAGGTCTCAAGCTGTAAGGAAGTGTTCAAATTCCTTCAACCAGAGGTTCCAAAAGTGTGCGCTTTTACACAGGTCCTAAGCGGTTTGCCTGGTTTCGGGGTTGAGACACAGACTTGGCAGCAGGGCTCAAAATGCTGGGCAATGCTGCATTAGGCGGCCCCGGAGCCCGGAAACGTACTGCTTGACTTCGGGGAGCCAGAAAAACTACGGCTCTTCCAATGGTCACAGGACGCTCCCAGGTGCTCAAAGGTCTCAAGCTGTAAGGAAGTGGTCAAACTTCTCCAGCCAGAAGCTCCAAAAGTGTGCGTTTATATGCAGGTCCAACGATGTTTGCCCGGTTTTCGGGAACGAGACGCACAAGTGGCAGCAGGGCTCAAAACGCTGGGAAATGCTGTATTTGTTGGCCCCGGAGCTGGAAAACCTTCTGCTTGACTTCGGGCAGCCAGAAAAACCACATGACTCTTCCAAAGGTCACAGGACGGTCCCAGGGGCTCAAGGGTCTCAAGCTGTTAGGAAGTGATCAAGTTCCTCCAGACAGAGGCTCTAAAAGTGTGTGTTTTTAAGCAGGTCCAAAGCGGATTGCCGGTTTTCGGGAACAAGAAAGAGACTTGGCAGCAGAGCTCAAAACGCTGGGAAATGCTGCATTTGGTGGCCCCGGAATGGGAAACTTGCTGCCTGACTTCAGGCAGCCAGAAAAACCACCTGACTCTTCAAAAGGTCACAGGACACTCCCAGGGGCTCAAAGGTCTCAAGCTGTAAGGAAGTGGGCAAATTCCTCCAGCCAGAGGCTCCATAAGTGTGCGTTTTTACGCAGGTTAAAACCGGTCTGCCTGGTTTTCGGGGTCAAGACATGGACTCGGCAGCAGGGGTCAAAACACTGGGAAATGCTGCATTTGGCAGCCCCAGAGCCCAGAAACCTGCTGACTGACGTCAGGGTGCCAGAAAAACCACATAACTCTTCCAAAGGTCACTGGACACTCCTAGCAGCTCAAATGTCTCAAGCTGTAAGGAAGTGGTCAAATTCCTCCAGCCAGAGGCTCCAAAAGTTAGTTTTTTTACACAGGTCCAAAGCGGTTTGCCCGGTTTTTGAGGTCGAGACACAGACTTGGCTTCAGGGCTCAAAACACTGGGAAATGCTGCATTTGGCGGCCCCGGATGGGAAACGTGCTGCCTGACTTCAGGGAGCCAGAAAAACCACATGACTCTTCCAAAGGTCATAGAACACTTTCAGGGGTTCAAAGGTATTAAGCTGTGAGGAAGTGGTCAAATTCCTCCAGCCAGAGGCTCCAAAAGTGTGCGTTTTTACACAGTTCCAAAGTGGTTTGCCTAGTTTTTGTGGCCGAGACACAGACTTGGCACCAGGGTTCAAAAAGCTGGGAAATGCTGCAATTGGCGGCCCCGGAACCCGGAAAAATGCTGTAGGAATTCAGGGAACCAGCAATTCCACGGGACTCTTCCAAATGTCACAGGACACTCTCATGGGCTCATAAGGTCTTAAGCTGTAAGGAAGTGATCAGATTCCTCCAGCCAGAGGCTGCAAAAAGTGTGTGTTTTTATGCAGGTCCAAAACGGTTTGCCCGGTTTTCGGGTTTGAGACACAGACTTGGCAGCTGGGCTCAAAACATTTTGAAATGCTGCATTTGGCGGCCCAGAGCCCGGAAACAAGCTGCCTGACTTCGGGGAGGCAGAAAAACCACATGACTCTTCAAAAGGTCACAGGGTGCTCCCAGGGGCTCAAAGGTTACAAGCTGTAAGGAAGTGGTCAAATTCCTCCAGCCCAAAGCTCCAAAAGTGTGCTTTTATATGCAGGTCCAGAGACGTTTACCTGGGTTTCTGGAATGAGACGCACACTTGGAGAAGCGTGGCTCAGTGGTTAGAGGTGGCAGACCGGGAAGCTGAGATCGGCCGTGGACCAGGGTTCGATTCCCCACCTCGGCGGGTCTCGGGCTCAAAAATTCCATGGACTCGACAATTCTCGCTCTGGTGCCTACTCGACTCACGGGGTCTCACTCTGCGACTCTGGGCAATAGCTTGCTTAATCTCCACTACGGCCCCTCGCGGCGGGATGCCTGGCTTTCACCTTGTGGATACCCTGCCGGGGTATCTCACAGGGGAATACCAGGACGGGTTCCCTAAGCAAGCGCTTAGATACCGTGTCGGTGATTTGCGCTATATAAATACATGTACATTTACATTTACATTTACATTTACTTGGCAGCATGGGTCAAAACACTGGAAAATGCCACATTTGGTGGCCCCGGAGCCCAGAAACCTTTCTGTCTGACTTCGGGGGGCCAGAAAAACCACATGACTCTTCCAAAGGTCACAGGATGTTCCTAGGGGCTGAAAGGTCTCAAGTTGTAAGGAAGTTGTGAAATTCCTCCAGTCTGACGCTCCAAAAGTGTGCGTTTTTATGCATGTCCAAAGCTGTTTGCCAGGTTTTCGGTGTCGAGACACAGACTTGGCAGCAGGGTTCAAAATGCTCGGAAATGCTGCATTTGGCATCCCCAGATCCCAGAAACATGATGCCTGACTTCAGGGAGCCAGAAAACCCACATGACTCTTCTAAAGGTCACAGGACGCTAATAGGGGCTCAAAGGTCTCAAACTGTAAGGAAGTGGTCAAACTCCTCCAGCCAGAAGCTCCAAAAGTGTTCGTTTTTAATCAGGTCCAAAGCGGCTTGCCAGTTATTCGGGGTCGAGACACAGACTTGGTAGCAGGGCTCAAAACGCTGGGATATGCTGCATTTGGTGGCCCCGGAGCCCGGAAACGTGCTGCTTGACTTCTGGGAGCCAGATAAACCACGACTCTTCCGAAGGTCACAAGAAGCTCCCAGTGGCTCAATGGTCTCAAGTTGTAAGGAATTGGTCAAACTCCTCCAGCCAGTAGCTCCAAAAGTGTGCGTTTATATGCAGGTGGAAAGAAGTTTGCCTGTGTAGGAGAGTAGGGTCTGGTTTCCTATGGTCACCCCAATTTTTGCTTTTTGCTTCACTGGTTTTCGACTTAATGTGGCTGTGGGCCTACTAATCAGACCCACAGCCTGCTGTTCTCTCTCTAAATTCACATACATGTACTTTAGGTACATCCCCAATTGGGTATTGGATCACCTTATGAGCCCCTGTACAGTGTACTATAGGGACCCAGGGCATAGGTGCATCACAGGCCTACCAGGGGCTGCAGCATATCTTTTGCCACCCCTGGCTGGCTATCCAAACAGACACAACTGGCTGATCACTCAGCTGGGGCAAGGTCGTGTAACCACCCCTTGCTTAGATATAGTATACCTATTGGCACCTATTGGCACCCCTAGGAGCCCCCACAGGGTGCTTCATGTCAATAGATTGAAAGCATATGTGGACAGAGCAGACATGGGCTTGCTCATGGCAACGGATGGGGGCTAGAAGGAAGAGAGTAACCCTCTCACCGGACCTGTTATTCCAAAAACACTGATGATGGTTCAGTGGATGGAGTAGCCTTGTCAGGCAGCATCTCTGACCAGCAGCAATGGGAGTGCAGACAAGTTCTGCAAGCTCACAGACATATGTTTTCTCTAACACCCAGTCAAACTAACTGGTGTACCCATGAGGTGGACACTGGTGACAGTCTGCCTGTGAAGAATAACATCTACAGGCAACCTGACCATGTCAGGGATTGTATAAATACTGAGGTGCAGAAAATGCTTTAAATTGGAGTGATTGAGCCATCAGAGAGCCCCTGGGCCAGCCCAGTAGTCCTTGTGCCAAAACCTCATACCCAAGATGGAAAGAGAGAAATGAGGTTCTGTGTGGACTATAGAGGTCTCAATGCTGTCACTAGGACATATGCTCATCCCATTCCAAGGGCAGATGAGCTCATAGATAGATTGACTTCTGCCAAATTTCTGAGCACGTTTGATCTGATAGCTGGCTATTGGCAAATCAGGTTAGCTGAGGAGTCTAAGGCCAAAACAGCTTTCTCAACCCCTGGTGGTAATTATCAGTTTGTGGTAATGCCATTTGGCTTGAAGGATGCACCTGCCACTTTCCAAAGGTTGGTGAACCAAGTCCTTTCTGGGTTGGATGACGTTTGTGCAGCTTATCTAGATGATATTGCTGTCTTCAGCTCCACCTGGGAGGATCATCTGATCCACCTGAAGAAGGTTTTGGAGGCCCTGCAAAAGGCAGGCCTGACTATCAAGTGCACAAAGTGCCAGATAGGGCAGAGTAAGGTTGTGTACCTGGGCCACCTAGTAGGTGGGGGTCAGGTTCAACCATTGGAGAGCAAGATCCAGGCCATACAGGACTGGGCTCCTCCAACTACCCAGACACAAGTCAGAGCCTTCTTGGGCCTGACTGGGTATTACAGGAAATTTGTAAAGAACTATGAGTCCATTGTGACACCATTGAATGATCTGACATCCAAGAAGATGCCTAAAAAGGTTCAGTGGACAGGTAACTGTCAAAAGGCATTTGATGACCTGAAGAAGGCCATGTGCTCTGCACCTATCCTAAGGAGTCCTGACTACTCCAAAGAGTTCCTTGTCCAAACAGATGCTTCTGAGTTGGGGGTGGGAGCTGTGCTTTCACAACCTAATGTAGATGGTCAAGACCAGCCCATTGCTTTCATTAGCAGAAGGCTGACCCCTAGAGAGAAACGTTGGTCAGCCATTGAGAGGGAGGCCTTTGCTGTGGTTTGGGCCCTGAAGAAGCGGAGACCATACTTGTTTGGCACTCACTTCAAGATTCAGACAGACCATAAGCCCCTCTTGTGGCTCAATCAGATGAAGGGTGAAAATCCCAAACTGCTCAGGTGGTCCATTTCCCTACAGGGGATGGACTTTACAGTGGAGCACAGACCAGGAACTGACCATGGCAATGCAGATGGTCTCTCCAGGTATTTCCACTTAGAACATGAAGACTTATCTAATCATGGTTAAGTTTAATGTCCCTGCGTTTGGGGGGGTGGGGGTTATGTAGGAGAGTAGGGTCTGCTTTCCTATGGTCACCCCAATTTTTGCTTTTTGCTTTACTGGTTTTCGACTTAATGTGGCTGTTGGCCTGCTAATCAGACCCACAGCCTGCTGTTCTATCTCTAAATTCACATACATGTACTTTAGGTACATCACCAATTGGGTATTGGATCACCTTTTGGGCTCCTGTACAGTGTACTATAAGTACCCAGGGCATAGGTGCATCACAGGCCTACCAGGGGCTGCAGCATATCTTTTGCTACCCCTGGCTGGCTATCCAAACAGACACAACTGGCTGATCACTCAGCTGGGGCAAGATCATGTAACCACCCCTTGCTTAGATATAGTATACCTTTATCTAAACCTATATCTGGACACATATGCACCTATAAGTCACTCCTATGGCAGACCTTAACAATCCTGGAGGCAGAGTGCTTGGTTTTATGTGAGATGGTTCTCTAGCATGAGCTGAGCCTATCTGCAGCTTTCAGAACCATTTCCTTATAGCTGTTCCAGGGTATTGCCATACCATATACTCTTAAGTGCATTATAATCCTCGCGGTTATTGCTAACTTGGGTTTGGCTTTATCAAAACATGTCGTGTAAGGTGTCATACACTTTGGAATACTACCCCCTCGCCAGTTCTGGATACGGGGGTAGTATTCCAACCTTCTAGAGGGAGAAGCCATGTTACTTTACTTAAACGCGGTTAAATCTAACCAGAGCCTCAGCATCACAAAATGGATGCTGCTGCCACAGACACGGGTCTGGCCTCCTGCTGCTGACCGAATCTCCGGCAGGGGAGGCCCGGACAAAAGGTTTCCTGTCACAGGGAGGTGTTACACCGCCCCAGACAGGAGATAGTGGATTGAGGCAGGCAGGGCGAGTGAAACTAGACACTGCCTGGGGGGCACAAGGCTCCTCATGCATAGCCCAGTTCAAACCAGTGCTGGGGCGCTCCATCCCCAGCTCTGGCGCGAAACTGGACAAAGGGAAGGGGGTGTAACCACCCCCTTCCTGAGTCCCACCCATAGGAGGGACCTAGCAGGTTATCCAGCCCCTTGATTTGGAATAAAGGTAGGAGCTGTGCCCATAGACTTTAGATAATCCTGACTGAAACTTTGAAACAAAACTCTGGACCCATCGACTTCCCACTCGACGTGGAAGACTGAAGAATCTCCCTTGTGGTCAAGGAGTGACCACCCTGTGCAAACAGGCTCCATCGAGCGTCCAATTGTTATCTTTGTTGCAGCTCCAGCCGGAGCTCGAGCAACAGAGATCAACAAGAACTGGATTCACAGACATCCAACAGCCTGATCCACAGCCACAGCAAAGCTGAGACCCATGGACGCGACGTGAGACGTGGGACCAGCCATCTTGAAAAGACTGCGAAGTGCTGACCGTGCAGCTCCTGAGGCATTCTTGAAGCTGTGCATTGGGGTTTGAGAAGCCCCAGCCGAGAGCAGCTCGTGCACCGAAGATCACCCCTCCACACTCACCTAGTGCTGCGTGGGGCCTTTTTGCATTTTCCTGCTCGACACGTCTGTCTGGTCACTTGCCCGTTGGCTAGTGGCCTCTACGACGATGATTCTTTGAAACTACTCTGTTATTCTGATTGCTCTAGACTGGCCCTCGCTCACCTGAAAAGGAGCAAACTCTCTCATCTTGCTGGTCCGAGTAAGAAGCGATCTTCAATTCCTGCTTGGGTTGCATTTGCCAAGGCTTGTTGACTCCGATCTGGAAACCGACACTGCCGACAGCGAGATACTTTGTGGGACAGCTTGTGATCCACTCCTGGCCATCCTCGATGCCCCAGAGTCCACGTGGCAGCGGAGACAAGCTTTACAACAACTACCTGATTGCGCCCGACATTGCCTGGTTCCTTCCTGGTTCCTTCCTGGTCACTGGCTAGTGACCAAGACTCTGTCCCCTCTACTTTCAGGTACTCTACATTTTCGATCCACCCTTGAATCCAACCGGACTCTTCTCTCCTGGCCGCCTGCAGCATCTTCATCTCCAGGCTCCATAGAACTCCACGACGAAACCCGACACACTTTGGCACTTATGCACCCGCTTCCTGTGGGTGAGGTAACGATACAACACCGGTGCTCCTGTAGTGGTTTACACCTCTAGTGTCCTATTTTTAAGTTGCTAAGTTCTAGTCCAGTCGGAAGACTTCCAAAGCAGTAACTTTATAACTTTTAATCACCATTGACTTTGCATTGGTGCATGCGTGTGCTTTTAGCGCTGCACCCGAATCCCACGGGCTACTCCCGTCCTAACTACGGTTAGTCCAGTGTAGTCCCAGCGATTCCTAAGGCCCTAGGCCTTACCATTGTTCGTAAAGCGGTTCTTATACCACTTATTTAATATATGGTTTGAGTGGCCACCGGGCCTATCCATAATTGTGCAACTTTTGTATGTTTATCTGTGCTTTTGTTTAAACGCTTGTGCCTCTGCACTCATAAAGAGTACAGAGGATTATTCTAGTAATAAATACATATATTCTTATAATATATAACTTGTGTGGTGTCCTCTCATTTGATTTTACAGGATTGCATATGGTAAAACAGCTGGCTTCACATGCCCTCTTGAGTTAAGCCTAAAACTGCTTAGGTCCATGCTACCCCTAGGATAGCTTCTCTATAAGGTTGACTTTACAACCACCACCATTAGGGTTGTTTGGACTGATAAAAGTTGCTCACTAGAATAGTGAACATCATACATCAGGCCAACTTCTCACATTGGTGTGCAGCGGTTGGGATTTGAGCTTGCTGTTGTTTTACCATTGCAATCTTTATATCATTTGAAAGATCACATTAAGTACCATAGGTACATATAAACAAAGCTTACATACTTAAGTTCTACTGAACTTAGTAGTTGTAGACCAAAGGGCTTAGCACACCTTGACTAAAACTCACTAGCAAGGGTCCAGTAGGAAAAAACATAGTGTAGGTAAGTGCACCACTTACACCTCACTAGAGTCATGTCTGGCACAGGTGAGCAAAGCAGTGCTCTGCCTGTGACAGGTGACCTTACCAAGGCACATTTGAGCTATGACAAACTCAGCTTCAGAGCCTTGAGTGCCTTGTGCACTACAAGGGGGCTGAAAAAGGGTCACAACTCTACCATTCCTATCCTGATAGGAGTACTAGAAAAGGATGATCTTGAGAAGTCTAGTGCAGGCCCCTCAGGTAATTCAGGAGATGGAGTGAACCCCCCAGATGATGAGAACATCACCCCAGAGGTAGAAAATGAGGAGGTGGATCCAGATTCAGATGATCAGGGGGAGATCCAGGTCTAAGTTAGGAGGCTTAGCCATGCTAACTTGAGCCTACATGGGGATGGAGAGGTGAACCACCTTCCCAGACCCAATAGCAGAATATTCCCTGACAATAGAAGAGAGAGATCCCTTTCCAGGGAATCTAACCTTTCTAATGCCTCAAGGGGTTCTCAAAGGGGAATGACTTCCCCTCAGAGAAAAGAGCATAATGCCAGGATGAGAGTTGTCAGACTCCAGATAGAGAGGGAAGAGATAGCCCTGGCCCAAGCTAAACTTGCTTTAGCAAGGGAACAGAAATTGAGCGGAGTAGATTCCACTGGTGGCAGCAATATCCGTAAAGATAAAGACAGGTCCTATGAACATAGAAACCTGACAAAGATTGTGACCCCTAAAAGGAAGGGGATGACATCCACAAATGGATGACTGCTCTGGAGAGAGCCTGCATGGTAGAGCAGGTTCCTCAAGACCAGTGGGCAGCAATCTTATGGTACTCCTTTTCTGAGAAAGGGAGAGATAAGCTCCTCACAGTTAGTCCTGGGGATGCTAACAACTACACTGTCCTGAAGAGTGCTCTTATTGATGGGTTTGGCCTAACCACTGAGCAATACAGGTTGTTGTTCAGAGATACCCAAAAAGCTCCGACTCAGGATTGGACTGATTTTGTTGATTGTGCCACTAAGGCTCTGGAGGGTTGGTTGCTGGAAAGTAAAGTCACAGACTATACAGGATTGTACAATCTAATAATGAGAGAACAGATCCTTAATAATTGCTAGAACCAGCTGTTGCATCAATACCTGATTGACTCAGATCTGACCTCTCCCCAAGATTTGGGAAAGAAGGCAGACAAATGGGTCAGAACCAGGGTTAAGCAGAAACCCCAGAACCATGGAGGTGATCAGAAAAAGGCAGACCAGAAGGGTGGAGATCAGAAACAAAAATACCAGAAGTCTTCTCCAGGCCCCCAAAATACTCCTAAAGAGGGTGGGTCCCAAACTGGAAATAAAAAGAAGAAGAATGATGGCCCAAAGAAACCTTGGTGCAATACCTGTAAATCAGTTTCACACTGGGTAGTGAATGCACCAAGAAAGGAACAGCCCCTACCACTGCAGCCCCTAAGGGACCTGCACCCCCTAGTACAGTAAGCAGTGGTATTGCACAACCCAAGGCTTTAGTGGGGATTGTAGGAGAGTAGGGTCTGCTATCCTATGGTCACCCCAAATTCTTGCTTTTTGCTTCACTGGTTTTCGACTACTGAGGCTGTGGGCCTGCTAATCAGACCCCCAGCCTGCTGTTCTCTCTCTAAATTATTAATACATGTGCTATAGGTACATATCACAATTGGAAATGGACTCCTTGTTAGCCCCTGTACCATGCACTATAGGTGCTCAGGGCATAGGTGCCACCAAGGCCTACCAGGGGCTGCAGCATATCTTTTACCACCCCTGGCTGGTTCTTAAATTGACACAACTGGCTGATCACTCAGCTGGGGCAAGTTGGTGTAATCACCTCTTGCTTAGGTATAGTATACCTATATCTAAACCTATATCTGGACACATATAAACCTGTGAGCCACTCCTATGGAAGTCCTCATCAATCCTGGAGGCAGAGTGCGTGGTTTAATGTGAGATGGAGCTCTAGCATGAGCTGAGCCTGTCTGCAGGTGTCGGGAACAACTCCCTAAGCTGTTTGAGGATAATGCAATACCATATACTATTAAGTGCATTATAATCCTCGCGGTTATATAGCAACTTTGGTTTGGCTTTATCAAAACATGTCGTGTAAGGTGTCATACGATTTGGAATACTATCCCCTCGCCAGTTCTGGCGACGGGGATAGCATTCCACCCCTCTAGAGGGAGAAGACATGTTACTTTACTGAAATTCGGTTAATTTTAAAAGAGCCTCAGATCCACAAAATGGATGCTTCTGCCACAGACACAGGTCTGACCCCCTGCAGCTGACTGAAACTCAGCCAAGGGGGCCTGAACAAAGGGTTTCCTGTCGCAGGGCAGTGTTACACCCCCCCAGACAGGAGATAGTGGATTGTAGCAGGGAGGTTTGAAAGAAACCAGACACTGCTTGGGCGCACAAGGCTGCCCCTTGCATAATCCGGCCAAACCGGTTCTGGGGCACTCCAGCCCTCGTGCCAGCGCGGCCTGGATCAAAGGAAGGGGGTGTATCCACCCACTTCCTGGGTCCCACCCATAGGAGGGGACCTAGCAGGTAATCCAGCCCCCTAGATTGGTATAAGAATGGGAGCAGTGCCAATGCACTTCAGATTATCCTGATGAAACATAAGAAACAAAACTCTGGACTCTTCGACATCCTACTCGACGTAGAAGACTGAAGAATCTCCCTTGTGGTCAAGGAGTGACCACCCTGTGCAAACAGGCACCATCCAGCCATCGACGTCTGCTTTGTTGCAGTTCCCGCCGGAACTCGAGCGACAGAGATAAACGAGATCAAGCTTGCCTGCCTTCCAACAGCCCGATCCACAGTCCCTGCAGAGCTGAGACCCGTGGAGGTGACCGGAAGCGTGGGGCACGCCATCTTGAAAAGACCATGAGACGCTGACCGTGCAGCCCACGAGTGACCCTCGAAGCTGTACACCGGGGTTTGAGAAGCCCCAGCCATGAGCCACTCTTGCACCGAAGTTCAGCCCTCCACACTCGACGAGTGCTGCGTGGGGCCCTTCTGCTTCTTTTGGCTCAACGCGTTGGCCCGGTCACTTGCCAGCTGGCTTGTGGCCCCTGTGCCGACGAAACTTGAAATACGACTTGCGATTCTGGTTGCTCCAGATTTGCACCAGCTCCCCTGAAAAGGAGCCCCCACTCTGACCCTCCTGGTTTGAGTGAGAAGCAATCTCCCGGTTTTGCATGGATTGCTTTTGCCAAGTGTTGTTTGCTTCAATCTTGAAGCCGACAATGCCGACGGCGAGAGCCTGCGTGGGACAGATCGTGACCCGCTCCTGGACGTCGTAGATGCCCCAGAGCCCACGTGACAGCGGAGAGAAGCTCCTCGACAACCACCTGATTGCGCCCGGCATTGCCTGGTTCCATCCTGGTTCCACCCTGGTAACTGCTGAGTGACCCAGACTTTGTCCCCTCTGCTTTCAGGTACTTTTCGACTTGGGTCCACCCTTGGACCCCACCGGACACTTCTCCTTCACCTCGCCTGCAGCCCTTTCAGCTCCAAGCACCAAGAACCTGCGTGACAAAACCCGACTCAACTTCGACCCTGTGCACCCGCTTCCTGTGGGTGAGGTAACATTGCAACGCCGGTGTTCCCACACTGGTACACACCTCTAGGGTCTGTGTCTAAAGTTTTGTCTTTCTAGGTTCAGCGGAAGTGTCCTTAAACTCTATTTGTGTAACTTTTACGCACCATTGGTTAACATTGGTACATGCTTGTGCTTTCAGCACTGCACCCGAATCCCGCTGGCTTTTCCCGACTTCAGCATTGCTTGTCCCGACTGCTCCCAGCGATTCCCTAGGCCCTAGGCCTAACCACTGATCGATTGGTATCTCTTATACCATTTTTTTAGTATATGGTTAGAGTGGCCCCTAGGCCTCATCCAAAATTGTGCAACTTTGTATGTTATACTGTGCTTTTGATTTAACGCTTGTGCCCCTTTGTTCATAAAGAATACTGGGGATTGTTTTTAGTAATAAATACATATATTTTTATAATATATACTTGTGTGGTGTCCTTTCATTTGATATTACAGGATTGTACTTGGTAAAACAGCTCGCTTAACACGACCTCTTAAGTTAAGCCTTTAGGCTGCTTAGTCCATGCTACCCCTAGGATAGCTTGTCTAATAAGGTTGACTTACAACCAGACACCATAAGGGTTGTTTGGATTGATACAAGGTGGTTCCAGAATTGGAAACATCATATATCAGGCCAACTTCTCACAGGGACTACCCTGTGTACTGAGATGGAGTCTGGCCTAGTCAGAGTCCCTACTCAGGCAGTTCTGATCTGTGATGTGGACATGGCTATGTCCACTACTGTGAGTCCCAATACTTTGGGCAAGTATAGGAAGACGCCTTTGATTACTTGAAAAAGTGGCTCAGGCCTACAGGGACACATGTGCCAGTGTCACCATGGTGACACCTAACTTTGTGGACCCTGGACAAAATGTACTGGGTGAAAATTACCTAGTGACCAATGCTAGCAATGCCACTACTACACATAGTGTGGCTGTTGTTAACTTCTCCTGGGGAGGGGTAACTGGACTCAAAAGAGTTGTGGTGAGTGCAGACCTCCCAGTTGAATGTCTTTTGGGCAACGATCTAGAGGATTCCTTATGGTCAGAAGTGGAGTACAGGACTCATGCAGAGATGCTAGGTATTTCAGCACATGTTCTTGCTTTAACCAGGTCCCAGGCTAATAAGTGCCTACCTGAACCTGTGGTGGATCTTGAAACTATAGACCAACCACAACCCCAGAGAAAGAGCAAGAGGGTTAAGGCAGTGCCTTCCACCTTGCCCCAGGTTGAGGATCAGCCCTCTCAGGAGGATGATTCTGTGATCCAAGAGGAGACTTTCCTGGAAGAACTTGAACCTGATCAGGTTAAGTTTCTGGGGACAGGGGGACCCTCTAGGGCAGATCTGGGGCAGGCTCAGTTAACTTGTCCTTCTCTTGAACCCCTATAGCAAAGGAGGGCCATTTATATCTGGCCTTTATGGACCTCTCCTCGGCCTTTGACTTGGTCAATAGGGCCAAGTTATGGGCCATATTGGCTGGCATTGGGATTGATCCCCCTCTGGTAGACTTTCTGGCCGCACTCCATGCAGACCTATCAGCCACCATTAGAACTAACCGTGAAGGCAGTACCACCAGACCTTTTAGTTCTAGAAGAGGTGTGAGGCAGGGCTGTATTTTAGCCCCACTTCTTTTCACCCTGTATATTAACTCCCTAGATAAAGCCTTGGAGGGGTCCACACCTGACATCCCCTATGTGGGGGGGTCCGCAGTACCCGTACTCCTCTACACGGACGATGCGGTGCTTTTAGCACGCACAGGGGTGGGGTTACAGAGGCTTCTCGACGCATTTGCCCACTTCATGACTTCGTTAGACCTCCTAGTCAACAACAAAAAATCACATATTATGCTGGCAGGGAGGCGACCTAGGCCAAAAAAGTTTAAATCCTTTAGCTGCTGCGAAGAGAGGATTTCGAGGGTACAAGTGTTTACCTACTTGGGTGTGATATTTGAAGAGAAGGGCTCGTGGACCCCACAGGTGGATGCGAAATCTCTAGCTGTCACTAGATCCACTTCCGCACTTTTGAGTTTCGCTAAGCGTCTTGGGTCTCGACCGATGGAGGCATTATTGAAGGTTTACAAAACCAAATGCTTATCTATAGCCTCCTATGGAGCCCCACTGTGGGGTTACTCTCACTGTGGTAAACTACAAACAGTAGAAAATCACTTTCTTAGGTCCTTATTGGGTGTTCCACAATCTACACCAGTCCTATCAATACACACTGAGTTAGGGTTGGGATATATCACTGACCTGGTCCAATTAGCGCCCCTAATATGCTGGATCAAAATCTGGCTGAACAAGGACATCACACTAAACCATACTATTCTTAGGGACTGCATGTCCTTGGATAATGCCTCAAAGATTCCGTGGCTGGAACACGTAAAGGGGGAGATGGGCAGACTTGGCAGGCCTGACCTTTTTAGTCACCCAAACACTATACTTAGGGAAGACCTGAAATGGATTAAAGAAAATTTTATGAGGAGGGCAACCCAAACAAGGGAGGAGAAAGAACTAATTAAACCTAGAGCCAGAGACAACTTCCTCCTCCTGACAACGCCCCAAATTGAACCTTATCTAAAAATTGTGAGCAGACCATTCCATCGTCATTTGCTCATTAGATTTAGGTTCAATATAATCCAATACTCCCTGGGTGATTTCCCTGTGTGGGGTGTTCCTGATGAGTCTACCCCATGTAGCTGCGATAATTTTTCTGAGCAGACCCTCATGCATTTTGTCATGTTTTGTAGTCACTACAAAGAGAGTAGAATGAGGTTCTTGGCACCCATTTTAAGAGATGCAGGTTTTGTCCAGGTACGCCCTGCTCTACTTTACCTGCAGTTATTAGGTAGTACCAGGACAACCCTCGGGGTTGCTAGCTTCCTGGTCGCAGCTATGCGTACGAGGACCAGGATGCTATCCCGAGGTAACTGGAAGGGTGATCTTACTATCTTGTATTTGCTGCTATTGTTTTTTAACTATATTTAACCTTTTTATACTGTGTATGAATCATATTGGTGTGAATTGTTTTTATATCTATGTATATTGGACATTGTTATAGATTCTGACCCTGAATGTCTTTTAACTTCCTGAACTTTGTTACATTGTAATTAATTTTAAATTTATGCTGCCTTGTTGCTTTTATGATTTTAAATGTAATCGAATAAAGCTTGTTTTGACTTGAACCCCTCGCAGTGAGGATTCCTGCTCGCATTTGTTTGTTTCCTGACGCTACAGGAGTAGCTTACCGCCTAATCTTGCTCCAGCCCCTGGGGAAGAGGACTCACACCATCTGCGTGGCCGCAGAGGAGGCGCGAGGCGCGGCTCCGGGACTGCGAGGCTCAGCGTTAGTCACATCAGCTGTTGCCTCTTCCCGTGGAGCCGCGCCCCCTCCCAGTGCCCCGCCCCCATCAGGACTGCTCTTAACCTCTCGCGGCCCCGCTGCGCGGGTGCCGCTCGCAGTGAGGATTCCTGCTCGCATTTGTTTGTTTCCTGACGCTACAGGAGTAGCTTACCGCCTAATCTTGCTCCAGCCCCTGGGGAAGAGGACTCACAAACAACAAACAGTTTTTTTAGGGTTCAAGGGAAATATTTAAAGACCAGAGCACAGTTATACTCCCCACACAAGTATTAAAGAACAACAAATAACTGTGGGTCTAAAAAGTGAGCTCGAGACATGCTAAATAGTGCTGGCTATGTGTCTGCTACTACAAGAACGATAGAAGACAGACTGGACAGTTAACCACTGTGAAAAATGTCCATCAGTTACGCGATTTTAGGCACCCAGTACATCATTTGGTCTACTCCACAGTAGTATCACCACCACTCTATCTCCATAGATGTATATTGGGGATACAGAGTGATGGGTGGATGTCTGGAAAATGGGATTTAATCGTAACTCTGAGCAGTGCACAAAAAATGAGTGTGAAAAGAATATGTAAGTGTAAAATTGGATGGTGCATGCAATTATTACTTTATTCTGGAGTCAAGCACCTCCAAATTTAAAAACAATAGTGCAAAAAAGTCAGGTGGTTCAAGCAAATACCTTCTGACTGGGCTATCTGGTCGACATGTTTCTGCGGTGACTGGTCAGTCATTAGACCATCCGCTTCCTCAGGACCCATAAACTTAATTGCTACTGCTAAACGAAGTGAGTGTGAAAAAACAGGACATTAGTGAATGAGAAAAGTGTCACCTGTACACTTCCATTATCCTCCTGTGAGTGTCCGTTTTATGCCACAGCCAGCGAATCCACATGTAATGAAAACACAAACATTCACAGCACTTATGTTAGTTCATGCTATGCACACATTATAAAACAAAATATTCAGATACTACATCTGGGTCAAATGACCCTAGTGTGTATAACTAAATCAGCGTGATCAAAGTCTCACCTTAATTTGTAAGGGGGATTACCTCACCTCACCTGGCAAACAGCTCAGGAAAATGAAGCACCGCTCTGTAGTGCGGAAAAAATATATATACAAAAGTCAGTGTAAAATGACAGTGTCAGGCAGGTACAGAGTCAACCCTAAAAGATGCCGTACAGCACCAAATAGGGGTCAATTTGCTTATCATTGTTCATAAAGAAGGCATATTGTTTGACATAATTTAGAGTGTATTATTCCAAGCCTCAAGCGTCACTCTCTGTCAAATGCCGAGTAACAGCCTAATCAGGATGCAAGTCACAGCCTTTAGCGTGTATACGGGCGCCTCGTGGTGCCGATCAATGCTGCCCAATATTGTTAATCTATCAATTGTTAACGATCTTGCCGAGAGCACCAAGGGTCTAAAAGCATAGATGGTCAGTAATCAAGGGCACAGTGAATTTAGATGTTATCTAATAAATGCGCTGTGTCAACATGCGCGATCTAACCATTAATAAATCTTGTGTCAAACACGCATTTCTTAGCGATAAAAGAGTAAAGCCCCTCATGATGCTTAGATGGACTCATAATGATAATAATCGCGGAGGTGCCCAACAGCCTATTAACCCCAGAGCGGTCACGCTGTGTTAACAGGCGCCGTCTACCTATACCAGCAAACGGGGTCTAATAGGCATTCAGAAGTGAACAAGGAGTTAATGCGTAAGGTAAAGCCCCTCCTGCCGTCTCACCTCTCCGTCGGTTCTTCAATCAGCCGTCCGGGCTGTTTGGGGAGGTGCTGCGGGGGGCGCCGTGCACTTCCTTATCGTTTCTGAGCCTGCGCGGTGAGGCACGCGCGCGGCTCATGGAACTACAGACAAAGGCAAAGAATGCCGGGAAATGTGGTCCCGCTTCCGCTAGGCAGGTCCAAACTACAAAAGCCATGGGAAATGTAGTCTAGCACGCTTGAGCTAGGTCGCGTATAATGTGATTCTAATTGACTGCCGCTAATCTCGAGCCTGTCCATTCAAGCGAGGTGACATCAAAAGTGAAAGATGACCCGCGGTGAATAGATTACTAGTCTCATAGTGTCTGATTTTAAACAACCTCCTGCAGCCAGGGCTCCTACTCGGGGCTTGAATGAACCGGTATGGTGAATAAAGAATTTGATAATAGTGCAGAATTCACCAGATTCTCAGCATATTTATAGCATATTTACAAGGCATATTCACAAGCCAGACGGTTATCCGGTTGTGTGGCCTAGATAGATGTGATGGAAATGAATGGTCCAAACCTCATTAGTTTGGACTGGTCTCAGGATAGTGGCCGGTGGCCAATCGCAATAGCCACTCAAAATCAGTTATACACACTAGGGTCATTTGACCCAGATGTAGTATCTGAATATTTTGTTTTATAATGTGTGCATAGCATGAACTAACATAAGTGCTGTGAATGTTTGTGTTTTCATTACATGTGGATTCGCTGGCTGTGGCATAAAACGGACACTCACAGGAGGATAATGGAAGTGTACAGGTGACACTTTTCTCATTCACTAATGTCCTGTTTTTTCACACTCACTTCGTTTAGCAGTAGCAATTAAGTTTATGGGTCCTGAGGAAGCGGATGGTCTAATGACTGACCAGTCACCGCAGAAACATGTCGACCAGATAGCCCAGCCAGAAGGTATTTGCTTGAACCACCTGACTTTTTTGCACTATTGTTTTTAAATTTGGAGGTGCTTGACTCCAGAATAAAGTAATAATTGCATGCACCATCCAATTTTACACTTACATATTCTTTTCACACTCATTTTTTGTGCACTGCTCAGAGTTACGATTAAATCCCATTTTCCAGACATCCACCCATCACTCTGTATCCCCAATATACATCTATGGAGATAGAGTGGTGGTGATACTACTGTGGAGTAGACCAAATGATGTACTGGGTGCCTAAAATCGCGTAACTGATGGACATTTTTCACAGTGGTTAACTGTCCAGTCTGTCTTCTATCGTTCTTGTAGTAGCAGACACATAGCCAGCACTATTTAGCATGTCTCGAGCTCACTTTTTAGAAGAGGACTCACACCATCTGCGTGGCCGCAGAGGAGGCGCGAGGCGCGGCTCCGGGACTGCGAGGCTCAGCGTTAGTCAAATCAGCTGTTGCCTCTTCCCGTGGAGCCGCGCCCCCTCCCAGTGCCCCGCCCCCATCAGGACTGCTCTTAACCTCTCGCGGCCCCGCTGCGCGGGTGCCGCTCGCAGTGAGGATTCCTGCTCGCATTTGTTTGTTTCCTGACGCTACAGGAGTAGCTTACCGCCTAATCTTGCTCCAGCCCCTGGGGAAGAGGACTCACACCATCTGCGTGGCCGCAGAGGAGGCGCGAGGCGCGGCTCCGGGACTGCGAGGCTCAGCGTTAGTCACATCAGCTGTTGCCTCTTCCCGTGGAGCCGCGCCCCCTCCCAGTGCCCCGCCCCCATCAGGACTGCTCTTAACCTCTCGCGGCCCCGCTGCGCGGGTGCCGCTCGCAGTGAGGATTCCTGCTCGCATTTGTTTGTTTCCTGACGCTACAGGAGTAGCTTACCGCCTAATCTTGCTCCAGCCCCTGGGGAAGAGGACTCACACCATCTGCGTGGCCGCAGAGGAGGCGCGAGGCGCGGCTCCGGGACTGCGAGGCTCAGCGTTAGTCACATCAGCTGTTGCCTCTTCCCGTGGAGCCGCGCCCCCTCCCAGTGCCCCGCCCCCATCAGGACTGCTCTTAACCTCTCGCGGCCCCGCTGCGCGGGTGCCGCTCGCAGTGAGGATTCCTGCTCGCATTTGTTTGTTTCCTGACGCTACAGGAGTAGCTTACCGCCTAATCTTGCTCCAGCCCCTGGGGAAGAGGACTCACACCATCTGCGTGGCCGCAGAGGAGGCGCGAGGCGCGGCTCCGGGACTGCGAGGCTCAGCGTTAGTCACATCAGCTGTTGCCTCTTCCCGTGGAGCCGCGCCCCCTCCCAGTGCCTCGCCCCCTTTCAACCTGCAGTCTTCATAACCAGGACCACAAACGCGCATCGCGGGACGCGCGCGGGTCGGAGCCCGGGGCGAAGCCCGGGCCAAGGGCGGGCCCGTTGTTGCCCGTTAGTGCCCGGGAGTGACCGGACCGGGCCCCCCCCCCTTACTCCATCGACCCTAAAGACATCTACCATCATGCGACCAAAAACTAGGAGCACTACCAAAACCAAATCTAAACACGCGCAAGAGGTAGCCCAAATAACGGGCCCCATTGACCTGTTTATTTCACGGACTCACGAGGCAATTAATCAGAGTATTGCGATAATGGAAAAGAGAGTGTCGTTAGACCTTATGAACGCGAATGCAAAGCGTTCCTCACTTGGTGCCATCGCTAACGCCACTTCTCCTATCCATCCCAATCTTCTTAACTCTTCCCTTCCCATGACTTTGGCAACCCCGGAAATAAACACAGTACCATCTATAGTAAACCTCTCTGTAACACAATCCGAGTCAGATCTTTCACTAAACTCGGACGATCTGGAAGCAACCCCTGACTTGGCGATTTGTCAAAGCGAGGAAGCTTTTCAAACGAATGCAAGTCCGCTCCAACAAGGTGAAAGGGAAGGAGCTATCCCCAAGCGTAATATAATAAATACCGGAAACGTAGCAAACATGGCCCAGTCTCCTGCCCATGCTATAACTGATACGATTCTCACAACGTCGCAAAGCATCCTACTCCCCCCTGTAACTAAACCACATCATCTGGCATTCTCAAACGAATCTTCTGACAATGTATGCAGAACTTGCAAAGTCACCTCCCAAGTTCTTACCACTGTTAAAGACCTTCTATTCCAATATTTGAAACCCATTCAACTCAGCATCAGGAATGTAGAAGCTCAGTTAAATATAATTTCGGCAACGCTTCTTGACTCTAACACGCGCATCGAAACAAGAGCCCAACGGAACCCACCCCAGCTACCAAGAAAACCATTACAAGTACAAGTGCATAAAACAGCCGATCGCTCCAACACCTCATCCTTAGCTCAAACACGTCATAAACAAAACATCCCAAACCAAAACTCCCAACCTAAATTGCCTCAAAAACAGCAGAATAAAATCCCTGCACCACTTAATCAGCAATTAGACAATACTGTAGGGACCACTGTAGCCACCCCAGACCTAGCGAAAAATAGAGATACTCCCAGAACCCAACCTGATAATAAGCCAGTACCCTCTCTATTGAAATCAACGACCTCTCAACCGTCCCCAAAGAACATCGGGAAAAAAACACCTGCAATCAGACGCCCCGCTCACTTGCCCCCGGAGGCCACCCCCTACACAATAGTACTTACAGGTGTACCAGAACTCACCGATGATACCACTGAAACTGCATGGTCACTTAAAAACAAAGTCATGCAGTGGCTAAGTATTAATAGACCTCTTGAATCCCACCTATCTGGAGGGATTACCACAGTCCGTAGAGTAGTTTGGGTAGGCAAATCAACAAAGACAACCCGTGGGGATTGCATTATAGTGACATGCAAAGATCCTTCTGTAGTGGACTATATCTGCGCCTGGCCCTCACTTGACAAAAAAGGGGGGATAGATGCCCGACCCCTCTCCTTTTTCTATCCTCAAGTGAGACAGAGTCGCAATATTCCACCATGGTCCTGGCACCAGTTCTCTACTGAACCATGGAACCAAGAGCCATGGAACCACACGGAGTACTTACATGATTACTCAGGTAGAAATGGCCCGAGAGAACGGTTGAGGGACCGGCCGAGGCATTACTGGCAAGAAAGACCCTATCATACCCACGAAGGTTGGCAGGGGGTTTCATTGCAAAACCGATTTGATTGTCTCGAGATGGTCGATTGACCACCCAGGGATGAACCGAGACATAGGAGATCTGGCACGAAACCCCAACTAGCCAACCCCGCACAACATTTAGCTTCTTTAGAGCTTCCCCTTTCGAACCATACAAACCCACCTCATGAACTGCCAAACGTTCCCTTTAACATCCCAAAAAAAGCTGCATATACCGCCCTAGCGTCAGAAGGTGAGGGCCCTTCGAGATTATGTCATAAATCAATTGCACCCCCTAACACTCTATGTGGACCCTCGCGGGTCAGTTCACCTCATCCATCAATAGCGGAAGATGACAATAATCAGCCAAACTCACCACACGCTCGGAAAAAATCTGCAGTTTTGAGCGTTTCCATCATATACTGGAACATTGCAGGCCTAACTACTAAAATAACATCATCAACGTGGCTTGACACAGCAAAGCAACATCAAATTCTGTGTCTTCAAGAAACTTGGTGTACAACCCCACTGCATTTGGCGGGATATAAAACCTTTTTCACCCAAGCCATACCAGGAAATATGGGCAGACCAAAGGGGGGGCTTACGACCTACATTGCCAATACCCTCCCTCTCACAGCCAAACTACTAAAGGAGTCACCCACTTTCCAAATCATACAAATCACACAATTAACAGCAACCAAAGGAAACATTCACATAATTATCAATTACTATAATAACTCAGGAAGTCTGGAATGCTGCCTGTACCTGGAAGAAATAGTTGGATTTCTAACTTCACTTCAAAATGACAATAACAACACCTCAATTCATTTTATCTGGGGTGGCGACTTCAACCTGACACTGTGCCCAAAACACAAAAATGGGATTTGCGGGCTTCTAAATGAACTAGGGAACCCGATACCCCATTTTTCACATTCAATATGTGGCAATAAATTGAATGAAATTCTATTCTCCTTGGATTTAGACTTTGCTAACGAACTAGTTGATCCCCAGCAGGATCATTCGCCCACCTTTCATGGGCGAGGCTGCTCCACAACCATCGACCACATAATGGCTTCGAACTCCTATAAAGGGCAACTAACTAACTATGAGACCGGAACAAACCCAATAAGTGATCACTTTTCACTCAGTGTGGTAATCAACCTCCAACAAACAGTGACTCACTCCGCTAAGGCTGTTTCCCTTGATCAACATCTGATCTCGATTAACAAACTGAATGGTTACACAATTAAATGGGCAAAAATTGACCCAGAAGAGATGATGCAAAAGATTCTTGAAAAAACCCAACACTGGTTAACTAAGTGTATGTCTCTGGAGACACCACCCGAAATAGTTGTTACTTCCTTCGAAAGCATACAAAAAACAGCCAGGGACGAGCTATTTGTTAAAACAAAAAACAAGCCTAAGCCCCACCCTGAGAGATGGTTTGATACTTCTTGTCGGAAGGCTCTTTCATCTCTCAAAGAAGCCCTACGTAAGCAACCCAGAGAGCCCCAGGAAGTGTCCCGATTGAGGAAAAATTACAACACTGCCCGACAGGACCGCAAAAAACAGATCAAGCGAGACCTATGGCTACGCCTACATGACAGTGCTCTAAGGAAAGATAGCACTGCATTTTGGCACACCATAAGATCACCCTTTTTGGCTGACAGCAACGACCCTGGCCATCTTGATGTGGCAATAACCGAGGAGGACTGGGTTACTCATTTCTCGGAAACCTTCGGTATACCACCAGAAGCCACACCAAACAATTCCACTCAAGGAGTTGAATTGGAGAAAAACATCATCTATCCCATCAACGTTTATTTCTCCCTAAACGAAGTCATAAAGGCAATGAGGGCCTCAAAAACCGGCAAGGCCCCCGGCCCCGACGGAACTCCAATGGATTTGTTTCTATATGACGTAGGCTATTGGTCAAAAATAATTACACGGCTCATGTCAGCGGCAGCAACTACAGGCCTCCTCCACTCATGGTCATCCTCAACATTACTACCTATTTTTAAAAAAGGTGACCGTAATGACCCAACATGTTATAGACCTATCTCCCTTCTGGATTCCACTGGTAAACTTGCAGGCCGATTACTCCTGGACCGATTACAATCTTGGGCCCGGGCGAATAATATTCTAACCGACCTGCAGTATGGCTTCCAGAAGGGCCTTGGGACTGTGGAACAGGCCCTCAATCTAGTCCTCCTGGTTGATAAATATGTCCGTGCCAAAGGAGGAAACATCTACCTTGTTTACGTAGACCTAAGCGCGGCATTTGACTGCGTCCAGCATGCTAAACTTTGGCAAATTTTAGCCGATCTTGGCGTGGATCCCCCAATACTAACCTTCTTAAGACAACTTTACACCAATGCAGAAGGCCGTGTACGATTTGGTACTAGTGGGGAATTGTCACGCCCTTTTCAGATAATGAGAGGAGTACGACAGGGCTGCGTTCTGGCTCCCTTCCTGTTCAACCTCTACACAAATGGGCTTGAACAGGCGATGCTGGGAGGGAGTCAGGACTTGCCACAGATTAACCACCGCCCGATACCTACACTCTTATATGCTGACGACTCAGTAATTCTAGCACGGACCCTAAATGAACTTCAATTGCAGCTTAACAAATATGTATCATTCATGGACTCTCTTGGTCTTAAAATTAACATCAAAAAAACGTTCACAATGAATATTGGCCCAAGGACAAAAAATCCCAAACCCATTTTTGTCAATAACAACAAGTTAGATAAAACCTCGGTGTACCCATATCTGGGTATCCTAGTAGATGACAAAATGAATTGGCATAAGGCACTGGAAGCTAGAAATCTTCATTTTCGCCGAGCAACCTCAGCATTAACATCTTTTTCGAGGAAACTCGGCAAACCAGCTCCATCCGAATTGTTAGCCATTTACTATGCCAAATGCCATAGTGTGGCAACCTACGGAGCTGGAATTTGGGGGTACAGCCGCATTGACCAACTCCAGCTCACCGAAAATGCCTTCATTAAGTATATTCTGGCACTCCCCCAAAGTTCCCCGATACTAGCTTCGCACCGGGAGCTTGGTATGGAATACATCATTGATACCATCCGATGTCAACCCATCTTACTCTGGCACCGAATATGGTGTAACCCTGAAAGCCATCTAACTCGCTCCCTTATTACTGACTGCCTAGGCCTGACGCACTGGCGGAAAATCCCGTGGCTAAAATATATTCACAATTTCTTTAAAGATCTGGACTGTGAACACTATTTCTTAGAACCACCTTCAATCGAAGACATCTCAAAAAAACAGCTAAAGCAAATGGCCATGAGTCACTTGAGAGATCTTCGAAATCAGGCCGAGATTACCAAACCGCAAAATGAAAAGATCTGTTTGCTGCAGACAGGAAAAGTTATCCAGCCATACTTAACATATTTCCTATCAAACTATGAGAAGTTCCTTCTAACGAGACTGCGCTTCGATGTTTTCTTTCGTCTGGTGTCATTCCCTGACATACAGAATTGGTCTCGTAACCTGACGAGATGTCCCTGTGATGGACTTTCTTCACAATCTACCATTCATGTTGTGCTTTTTTGTAAATACTATAAACCTGCAAGGAAAACGTGGATCATTCCTATTCTCCGGTCCAGTGGTCTCAGGCAATCCTACCCAGCCCTTTGTTATCTTCAATCTCCAAAATCACTGCACGAAGCCAAACTTATAGTGACTTTTCTTAAGGCAGTTATAATAGCACGGCGTAACATTCCCAGCTAAATCAATCATTTGACTTAAACCGTAAACTTACTTTATTCTAAGACATTTCTCTGTATAATGATCTCGTTTTTTTCTCTCTCTTAAATGATTCTATTTTTTAAATACTTTCAGTGTGTTATTCTGTTAAATGTACTTTTTATGATTATACAATTTTATAATCGAATAAAAGTTGATGAAACTGAAACTGACTTGAACCCCTCAGACAGCAGGCTGCTGCTGAGGCTGCTGGGAATGCTCAAGGTACCCATAGAGTGTATTGGGATGATGGGCTCCTTTATTCAGAGGCTAGAGACCCCGAGCCTGGTGCTACCAGGAGGTTGGTTATACCTCTGCAATGTAGGGGCTTCCTTCTAACCTTGGCCCATGAAATTCCTCTAGCAGGACACTTAGGCCAGAACAAGACTTGGGAAAGACTTGTCCCTCACTTTCACTGGCCTCACATGTCAGAGAATACTAAGGAGTTTTGTCGCTCCTGTGACACCTGCCAAGCCAGTGGCAAATCAGGTGGCCTATAAACAACAAAGGTACCAGAGGGTCTCAAAAAGGTGTGCCCAAAAGAAATAGAGAGCCAACCAATCCCTAAAAACCAAAGTGATGCGTCACAGAAAATTCTCAACAGGATGAGAAAAATACCCATCAGTCACCATACGAATCCGCCCTTCATCATTTGGGATTTTATCCGTACCACCCGTCTGAGAAGTTCGGTGCCACACTTAGAGGTCAACCCGGTGGTAAGGGGGTTCCTCACAAGGTATAGGCAATGACAGTGTGGTATACCACTCGGTGTTTATGAGTGGCCAAAGACATGGGACTGGGGTGTGCAGTGCTAGAAAGAGTGAAGGAGTGAAAAAACCAAAAGAGAGTGTGTTAAAATTGGTTTGAAAAAGGCACTTAACTGCAAGTTTATTCGGTGTGTGCCTAACATACCAAAGTTAAAAATCAATGCAACCTAAGGCTGTCTCATGATGTAGACCGCCTGAGGTAGAAAAGGTCAACTAGTTTCTGCAATTCAGGGACTGTTGTATCCTTGCATTCATCAGGACCAATATACAATTAAAACTACTGCACCAAGTGAACTAAATAAAGTGAAGGGTGACACCGGCACCACAAAGGCCCCCCTAATACCACTACCTGTGGTGGGGCTACACTTTGAGAGAGTTGGGATAGTTATTGTTGGACCAATGGATCCCCAAACAGCATCTGGGCACAGATTTATACTGATGGTAGTGGATCATGCCACCAGGTATCCAGGGGCAATTCCCCTGAGGAGCACAACAGTTCCTGTTGTGGCAAGGGCCCTACTTGGAGTTTTCTCCAGAGTGGGCTTTCCAAAGGAGGTACTTTCAGACAGAGGTACCAACTTCATGTCTGGATATTTGAAGGCAATGTAGAAAGAGTGTGGAGTGAACTATAAGTTCACCACACCCTACCATCCACAGTGCAATGGGCTTGTTGAAAGGTTCAACAAGACCCTAAAGGGAATGATAAAAGGGTTACCTGAAAAGCTTAGGAGAAGATGGGACATCCTTTTACCCTGCCCGCTCTTTGCTTACAGAGAGGTCCCACAAAAGGGGGTTGGCTACAGCCCTTTTGAGCTTTTGTTTGGACACCCTGTAAGGGGTCCCCTGTGTCTTGTGAAGGAAGGATGGTTACCTCTCAAAAGGCCTAAACTTGATATTGTGGACTATGTACTTGGTCTCTGCTCCAGGATGGCTGAATACATGGAGAAGGCAACCAAAAACATTGAGGCCAGTCAAGAATTACTGAAAGCTTGGCATGACCAAAAGGCTGTGCTGACTGAGTACCAGCCAGGAAAGAAGGTGTGGGTGTTGGAGTCAGTGGCCCCAGCAGCCCTCCAAGACAAATAGTCTGGACCCCACACCATACTTGAGAAAAAGGGAGAGGTCACCTACTTGGTGGACCTTGGCACCCCTAGGAGCCCCCACAGGGTGCTCCATGTCAATAGATTGAAAGCATATGTGGACAGAGCAGACATGGCTTGCTCATGGCAACAGATGGGGGCTAGAAGGAAGAGAGTGACCCTCTCGCCGGACCTGTTATTCCAAAAACAGTGATGATGGTTCAGTGGATGGAGTAGCCTTGTCAGGCAGCATCTCTGACCAGCAGCAATGGGAGTGCAGACAAGTTCTGCAAGCTCACAGACATATGTTTTCTCTAACACCCAGTCAAACTAACTGGTGTACCCATGAGGTGGACACTGGTGACAGTCTGCCTGTGAAGAATAAAATCTACAGGCAACCTGACCATGTCAGGGATTGTATAAAGACTGAGGTGCAGAAAATGCTTGAACTTGGAGTGATTGAGCCATCAGAGAGCCCCTGGGCCAGCCCAGTAGTCCTTGTGCCAAAACCTCATACCCAAGATGGAAAGAGAGAAATGAGGTTCTGTGTGGACTATAGAGGTCTCAATGCTGTCACTAGGACATATGCTCATCCCATTCCAAGGGCAGATGAGCTCATAGATAGATTGACTTCTGCCAAATTTCTGAGCACGTTTGATCTGATAGCTGGCTATTGGCAAATCAGGTTAGCTGAGGAGTCTAAGGCCAAAACAGCTTTCTCAACCCCTGGTGGTAATTATCAGTTTGTGGTAATGCCATTTGGCTTGAAGGATGCACCTGCCACTTTCCAAAGGTTGGTGAACCAAGTCCTTTCTGGGTTGGATGACGTTTGTGCAGCTTATCTAGATGATATTGCTGTCTTCAGCTCCACCTGGGAGGATCATCTGATCCACCTGAAGAAGGTTTTGGAGGCCCTGCAAAAGGCAGGCCTGACTATCAAGTCCACAAAGTGCCAGATAGGGCAGAGTAAGGTTGTGTACCTGGGCCACCTAGTAGGTGGGGGTCAGGTTCAACCATTGGAGAGCAAGATCCAGGCCATACAGGACTGGGCTCCTCCAACTACCCAGACACAAGTCAGAGCCTTCTTGGGCCTGACTGGGTATTACAGGAAATTTGTAAAGAACTATGAGTCCATTGTGACACCATTGAATGATCTGACATCCAAGAAGATGCCTAAAAAGGTTCAGTGGACAGGTAACTGTCAAAAGGCATTTGATGACCTGAAGAAGGCCATGTGCTCTGCACCTATCCTAAAGAGTCCTGACTACTCCAAAGAGTTCCTTGTCCAAACAGATGCTTCTGAGTTGGGGGTGGGAGCTGTGCTTTCACAACCTAATGTAGATGGTCAAGACCAGCCCATTGCTTTCATTAGCAGAAGGCTGACCCCTAGAGAGAAACGTTGGTCAGCCATTGAGAGGGAGGCCTTTGCTGTGGTTTGGGCCCTGAAGAAGCGGAGACCATACTTGTTTGGCACTCACTTCAAGATTCAGACAGACCATAAGCCCCTCTTGTGGCTCAATCAGATGAAGGGTGAAAATCCCAAACTGCTCAGGTGGTCCATTTCCCTACAGGGGATGGACTTTACAGTGGAGCACAGACCAGGAACTGACCATGGCAATGCAGATGGTCTCTCCAGGTATTTCCACTTAGAACATGAAGACTTATCTAATCATGGTTAAGTTTAATGTCCCTGCGTTTGGGGGGGTGGGGGTTATGTAGGAGAGTAGGGTCTGCTTTCCTATGGTCACCCCAATTTTTGCTTATTGCTTCACTGGTTTTCGACTTAATGTGGCTGTTGGCCTGCTAATCAGACCCACAGCCTGCTGTTCTCTCTCTAAATTCACATACATGTACTTTAGGTACATCACCAATTGGGTATTGGATCACCTTTTGGGCTCCTGTACAGTGTACTATAAGTACCCAGGGCATAGGTGCATCACAGGCCTACCAGGGGCTGCAGCATATCTTTTGCTACCCCTGACTGGCTATCCAAACAGACACAACTGGCTGATCACTCAGCTGGGGCAAGATCGTGTAACCACCCCTTGCTTAGATATAGTATACCTTTATCTAAACCTATATCTGGACACATATGCACCTATAAGTCACTCCTATGGCAGGCCTTAACAATCCTGGAGGCAGAGTGCTTGGTTTTATGTGAGATGGTGCTCTAGCATGAGCTGAGCCTGTCTGCATCTTTCGGAACCATTTCCTTATAGCTGTTCCAGGGTATTGCCATACCATATAATCTTAAATGCATTATAATCCTCGCGGTTATTGCTAACTTGGGTTTGATTTTATCAAAACATGTTGTGTAAGGTGTCCTACACTTTGGAATACTACCCCCTCGCCAGTTCTGGTGACCGGGGTAGTATTCCACCCTTCTAGAGGGAGAATACATGTTACTTTACTTAAACGCGGTTAAATCTAACCAGAGCCTCAGCATCACAAAATGGATGCTGCTGCCACAGACACGGGTCTGGCCTCCTGCTGCTGGCCGAAACTCCGGCAGGGGAAGCCTGGACAAAAGGTTTCCTGTCACAGGGAGGTGTTACACCACCCCAGACAGGATATAGTGGATTGAGGCAGGCCGGGCAAGTGAAACTATACACTGCCTGGGGGGCACAAGGCTCCTCATGCATAGACCAATTCAAACCGGTGCTGGGGCACTCCAGCCCCAGCTCTGGCGCGAAACTGGACAAAGGGAAAGGGGTGTAACCACCCCCTTCCTGGGTCCCACCCATAGGAGGGACCTAGCAGGTTATCCAGCCTCTTGATTTGGAATAAAGGTAGGAGCTGTGCCCATAGACTTTAGATAATCCTGACTGAAACTTTGAAACGAAACTCTGGACCCTTCGACATCCCACTCAACGTGGAAGACTGAAGAATCTCCCTTGTGGTCAAGGAGTAACCACCCTGTGCAAACAGGCACCATCCAGCGCCCAACGGTTTGCTTTGTTGCAGCTCCAGCTGGAGCTCGAGCGACAGAGATCATACAAGAACCAGATTCCCAGACACCCAACAGCCCGATCCACAGCCACAGCAAAGCTGAGACCCGTGAAGGCGACGTGAGACATGGGACTGGCCATCTTGAAAAGACTGCAAAGTGCTGACTATGCAGCTACTGAGGCATCTTCGAAGCTGTGCATTGTGGTTTGAGAAGCCTCAGCCCCGAGCAGCTCGTGCACGAAGATCACCCCTCCACACTCACCGAGTGCTGCGTGGGGCCCTTTTGCATTTTCCTGCTCAATGCGTCTCTCCGGTCACTTGCCAGTTGGCTAGTGGCCTCTACGACGATGATTCTTTGAAACTACTCTGCTAGTCTGGTTGCTCCAGACTGGCCCTCGCTTCCCTGAAAAGGAGCAAGCTCTCTGACCTTGCTGGTCCGAGTAAGAAGCAATCTTCAATTGCTGCGTGGGTTGCATTTGCCAAAGCCTGTTGAATCAGATCCGGAAGCCGACACCGCCGACAGCGAGAGCTTTTGTGGGACAGCTTGTGATCCACTCCTGGCCATCCTCGATGCCCCAGAGTCCACGTGGCAGCGGAGACAAGCTTCTCAACAACCATTTGATTGTGCCCAACATCGCCTGGTTCCTTCCTGGTTCCATCCTGGTCACTGGCTAGTGACCCAGACTCTGTCCCCTCTGCTTTCAGGTACTCTACATCTTCGATCCACCCTTGGATCCAACCGGACTCTTCTCTCCTGGCTGCCTGCAGCATCTTCATCTCCAGGCTCCATAGATCTCCACGACGAAACCCGACACACGTTGGCACCTATGCACCCGCTTCCTGTGGATGAGGTAACGATACAACACCGGTGCTCCTGTAGTGGTTTACACCTCTAGTGTCCTAGTTTTAAGTGGCTAAGTTCCAGTCCAGTCGGAAGACTTCCAAAGCAGTAGCTTTATAACTTTTACACACCATTGACTTTGCATTGGTGCATGCGTGTGCTTTTAGCGCTGCACCCGAATCCCGCGGGCTACTCCCGTCCTAACTACAGTTAGTCCAGTGTAGTCCCAGCGATTCCCAAGGCCCTAGGCCTTACCATTGTTCATAAAGCGGTTCTTATACCACTTATTTAATATATGGTTTGAGTGGCCATCGGGCCTATCCATAATTGTGCAACTTTTGTATGTTTAACTGTGCTTTTGTTTAAACGCTTGTGCCTCTGCACTCATAAAGAGTACAGAGGATTATTCTAGTAATAAATACATATATTTTTATAATATATAACTTGTGTGGGGTCCTTTCATTTGATATTGCAGGATTGCATATGGCAAAACAGCTGGCTTCACATGCCCTCTTGAGTTAAGCCCAGAAACTTGCTGCTTGACTTTGGGGAGACAGAAAAACCACATGACTATTCCAAAGGTCACAGGACGCTCCCAGGTGCTCAAAGGTCTCAAGCTGTAAGGAAGTGGTAAAATTCCTCCAGCAGGAGGCTCCAAAGGAATGCGTTTTTACACAGGTCCAAAGCAATTTGCCTGGTTTTTGGGGTCGAGACACAGACTTGGCAGCAGGTCTCAAAACGCTGGGGAATGCTGCATGTGGTGAACCAGGAGCCCAGAAATGTGCTGACTGACTTCGGGGAGCCAGAAAATCCACATGACTCTTCCAAAGGTCACAGGACGCTCCTAGGGGCTCAAAGGTCTCAAGCTGTAAGGAAGTGGTCAAACTCCTCCAGCCAGAATCTCCAAAAGTGTGCGTTTATATGCAGGTCCAAAGACGATTGCCCAGTTTTAGGGTACGAGACACACACTTGTCAGCAGGGCACAATACACTGGGAAATGCTGCATTTGGCGGCCCCGTAGCCTTGAAACATGATGCTTGACTATGGGGAGCCAGAAAAACCACATGACACCTACAAAACTCACTGGATGCTACTAGGGGCTCAAAGGTCTCAGGTTGTGAGGAAGTGGTCAAATTCCTCGTGCCAGAGCCTCCAAAAGTGTATGTTTTTACACAGGTCCAAAGCGGTTTGCCCGGTTTTCGGGAACGAGACACAGACTTGGCAGCAGGGCTCAAAACGCCGGGGAATTCTGCATGTGGAGACCCAGGAGCCCACAAATGTGCTGACTGACTTCGGGCAGCCAGAAAAACCACATGACTCATCCTTTTTTTTATTTTTTATTTTTTTATTGAGTTTTCATTTGGCAGCAGTACATAGAGTAAGAAAACAATACGAAGCAGAGCAAGACAAAGAAAGCCTAGCAGAGTGCTACTCGTCTCAACACGTGTTCCTACAATATCAAAAAATAAATACTAAGACATCTCACGTGCCAGTCCATTTTGCAATTGAAGATCATAATTTGCGACCAAATGTTTTCTTAGTGATGCCTTTCATTTTATATAGTGCAACTTCTAAATAATGCATTGATAATAGCTTAGTTCGCCACATACTGAAATTGGGTGGCTCTACATCGAGCCAGCCTGATGTTATGCAAAAACGGTATGCAGACATGCAAACAAACATAAATCCTATATCCGTATCGGAGATCATATTTGCCACATTTTCATCACATCCAAAAATTACCATTGATGCTGTTAACTTGGCTTGGATATACAGTTCAGCTGTCAAAAAATGCTCTATCTCCGCAATAAATCGTGCCAGTTTCGAACAGTCAAAAAACATATGTACAGCATCAGCACCATATGCATTACAATGACTACAATTTGTCCCACGCCCCGCGCTCCATTTTGCTAATTTCCCTGGTGTATAGTACAGCCCGAAGACAGACATGTAATGCTGGCTGATGAGTGGTCCATTCAATAGAACATTTTTGGCAATTGCTAGACTTCTCTCTATATTTATACTTTGGGTGTTCAATTTACTCTGCCATTTAGTCACTATGGCCTCCAGGTCATCCTCCCTTTGTTCCAAAATTAGTTGATACAGAGGTCCTATTCTTTGTCGCTTTTTAATTGCTTCAAGAATATCAATACCCCCACAAAAATTAAAGAATTTGAGACTTTCTGTAAACAAAAACTGCGCACCTGAAGATATTTAAAAAAATCAGCACGAGGTATTTGATAAATATTCATTAGATGATCAAGCGAAACAAAATCGTTATCCACAAATAAATCTCCCAATTTTTTAATACATAGAACATTCCAGTTATACATTACCCCGTCGTTAAACATCTCTGGGAGAATAGAGCAGTTCTGTAAAGGAGTATACCGATTTAAGTTGGTGCTAAGCCAAAATTTCTTTTTAATAGATCGCCAAATCAGAAAAGCTCTTTCTACTATCTTGAATTTGTTTTTTTTATAGTAACTCGGCTCTATTATCCGATTTAGACACTGCTTAGCCTCTGTACCCAGTAGCATTTCACAAATTGACGGAGATAAAAATTCCTCTGTAAAGACTTCCGGTAATAAAAGAATATCCATATATTGCATTATTGCCATCCAATGATACAATTGAAAGTTAGGAATGCCCCAACCCCCTCTATCACGAGGTAATTCGCAACTTTTCAGTGCTCTCCTAGCACGGCGATACCCCCATAAAAATCTGGAGCACGTTCTCTCTATACGTGCGAAGTATCCTGAGGATATTAACAAAGGTATAGCACGGAAAATATATAGAAACTTAGGAAAGATTAACATTTTAATCACGTTACTGCGGCCAAGTAAAGACAACTTCAGATTATTAATTCTTTCTAAAGTTCTATTTGAGGAGATAATTACAGGGTCCAAATTAATAGGAATAATATCCTCAATGGTGGCTGTAATTTTAATCCCGAGATACTCAGGGCGCCCTATCTCCGAATGTATAAGCTGAGTTTTATCAATATTCAGCTTATAGCCTGATATATGACCAAATTCCTCCGCCGACTTTACATTACTAGGTAGTGCCGTATTAAGTTCAGCTGTTACTACGGCAATATCATCGGCATAGGCAAAGACTTTTAACTCCCAGCTGTTTAGCTGTGCTGGTTTGATTGCAGCATTCCTTTCCAAGTTTCTTATGAATGGATCAGTATGCATAGCAAATAGCAAGGGGGAACAGGGACAGCCCTGTCTCGTCCCCCTTGCTATTTGCACCGACCCAGACGATAAACCAGAAATCCGAATGACCACTGTTGGATGAACATAAAGTGTTTGCGTTGCTTTAATGACCTCTACAGGAATCCCCATCTTTCCCAGCACAGACCACAGTAAGGGCCAATTGACCCTGTTGAACGCCTTTTCAGCGTCCAACAGGGCCACCCCAACCGAAGAGCCAGTCCCCTGCACCCAATCCAGCAGGGATATTATTCGCCTGACATGAGCAGCAGTGCCCCTGCCATGTATGAAGCCATGTTGTCTTATGGAGACAAGTCCTGCCATTAAATCATTTAGCCGATTGGCGATCAACTTCGAATACATTTTACTGTCAGTATTCAGCAGAGAGATTGGACTATAAGACCCCATCTCTTCTGGATTTTTTCCCTTCTTTTTAAACAATTATTGCTTCTGCCCATGACTGTGGAGCCATCCCCGCGAAACCCTGACTGCAAACATCCACCAGCTCTTTTTTTAATTGGTTTCCAAATGTTCTGTAGAATTCCAATGGAATATTATCTGGCCCTGTGGCCTTACCCAGGGCTAGCCCTAACATCGCTGTCTCAATTTCTCCCCATTCTGGGGGTGCCGAGAGGATCCTTTGCTGAACATCAGATAAAATTAATGGAATTATGTCCTTTAGATATTCATTTGGATCAGCAGGTTCCCCCTCCTCACTATAAAGTCACTGATAAAACTCTTGGAAGACTAACAAGATCCCTTCTTTTGTTTCCTGTATGGCCCCATTCAAATCCCTAATTTTTGTAATATCATTAAATACCTGCTTCTCCCTTGCTCTCTTTGCTAACTTTTCCAAAGGTCACTGGACACTCCCAGGGGCTCAAAGGTCTTAAGCTGTAAGGAAGTGGTCAAATTCCTCCAGCCAGAGGCTCCAAAAGTTCGAGTTTTTACAAAGGTTCAAAGCGGTTTGCCCTGTTTTCAGGGTCAAGACACAGATTTGGCAGCAGGGTTCAAAATTCTGGGAAATGCTGCTTTTGGCGGCCCCCAGAGCACGGAAACGTGCTGCTTGACATTGGGGAGCCAAAAAAAACATATGACTTTTCCAAAGGTCACAGGACGCTCCCAGATGCTCAAAGGTCTCAAGCTTTAAGGAAGTGGTCAAACTCCTCCAGCCAGAATCTCCAAAAGTGTGCGTTTATATGCAGGTCCAAAGACGATTGCCTGGATTTTAGGGAATAAGACACAGACTTGTCAGCAGGGCACAAAACGCTAGGAAATGCTGCATTTGGCGGCCCGTAGCCCGGGAAAAATTCTGCTTGACTTCGGGGAGCCAGAAAACCACTTGAATCTTCCAAAAGTCACAGGACGCTCCCAGGGGTTCAAAGGTCTCAAGCTGTAAGGAAGTGGTCAAATTCCTCCAGCAAGAGGCTCCAAAAGTGTGCCTTTTTACACAGGTCCAAAGCGGTTTGCCCGGTTTTCAGAGTCAAGACACAGACTTGGCAGCAGGGTTCAAAACGCTGGGAAATGCTGCATTTGGTGGCCCTGGAGAACAGAAACGTGCTGCTTGACCTTGGGGAGACAGAAAAACCACATGACTCTTCCAAAGGTCACAGGACGCTCCCAGGGGCTTAATGGTCTCAAGCTGTAAGGAAGTGGTCAAACTCCTACAGCCAGAAGCTCCAAAAGTGTGCGTTTATATGAAAGTCCAAAGACATTTGCCCGGTTTTCAGGAACGAGACACCCACTTGTTAGCAGGGCACAAAACGCTGGGAAATGCTGCATTTGGCGGCCCCGGAGTGGGAAATGTGCTGCCTGACTTCAGGGAGCCAGAAAAACCACATAACTCTCCCAAAGGTCACAGGACACTTCCAGGGGTTCAAAAGTATCAAGCTGTAAGGAAGTGGTCAAATTCCTCCAGCCAGAGGCTCCAAAAGTGTGCGTTTTAACACAGTTCCAAATTGGTTTGCCTGGTTTTCGTCGTCGAGACACATGCTTGGCAGCAGGGTTCAAAAAGCCGGGAAATGCTGCATTTGGTGGCCCCGGAGCCTGGAAAAGTGCTGCAGGAATTCAGGGAACCAGCAATACCACATGACTCTTCCAAAGGTCACAGGAAGCTCCCATGGGCTCATAAGGTCTTAAGCTGTAAGGAAGTGGTCAGATTCCTCCAGCCAGAGGCTCCGAAAAGTGTGCGTTTTTATGCAGGCCCAAAGCGGTTTGCCGGTTTTCGGGGTAGAGACACAGACTTGGCAGCTGTGCTCAAAACGTTGGGAAGTGCTGCATTTGGCGGTCCAGAGCCCAGAAACAAGCTGCCTTACTTCGGGGAGCCAGAAAAACCACATGACTCTTCATAAGGTCACAGGATGCTCCCAGGGGCTCAAAGGTTTCAAGCTGTAAGGAAGTGGTCAAATTCCTCCAGCCCGAAGCTCCAAAAGTGTGCTTTTATATGCAGGTCCAAAGACGTTTATCTGTTTTTCAGGAATGAGACACACACTGAGAAATGCCACATTTGGCGACCCCGGAGCCCTGAACCCTTTCTGCCTGACTTCGGGGAACCAGAAAAACCACATGACTCTTCCGAAGGTCACAGGGCACTCCCAGATGCTCGTAGGTATCAAGCTGTAAAGAAGTGGTCAAACTCCTCCAGCCAGAAGCTCCAAAAGTGTTCGTTTTTAATCAGGTATAAAGCAGCTTGCAAGGTTTTCGGGGTTAAGACACAGACTTGGTAGCAGGGCTCAAAACGCTGGGATATGCCGCATTTGGTGGCCCCGGAGCCCGGAAACGTGCTGCTTGACTTCTGGGAGCCAGAAAAATCACAACTCTTCGGAAGGTCACAGAACGCTCCTAGGGGCTCAAAGGTCTCACGCAGTAAGGAAGTGGTTAAATTCCTCCAGCCAGAAGCCCCAAAAGTGTGCGTTTTTACACAGGTCCAAAGGAGTTTGCCCGGTTTTCGGGGTCGAGACACAGACTTGGCAGCAGTGTTCAAAACGCTCGGAAATGCTGTATTTGGTGGCACCAGAGCTCGGAAACGTGCTGCTTGACTTCTGGGAGGCAGAAAAACCATGACTTTTCCGAAGGTCACAGGGCACTCCCAGATGCTCGTAGGTATCAAGCTGTAAAGAAGTGGTCAAACTCCTCCAGCCAGAAGCTCCAAAAGTGTTTGATTTTAATCAGGTCCAAAGCGGCTTGCCAGGTTTTCGGGGTCAAGACACAGACTTGGTAGCAGGGCTCAAAGCGCTGGGATATGCCGCATTTGGTGGCCCCGGAGCCCGGAAACGTGCTGCTTGACTTCTGGGAGCCAGAAAAACCACGACTCTTCCGAAGGTCACAGGAAGCTCCCAGTGGCTTAATGGTCTCAAGTTGTAAGAAAGTGGTCAAACTCCTCAAAAGTGTGCGTTTATATGCAGGTGCAAAGAAGTTTGCCTGGTTTTCAGGAGCTGGACACACACTTGACAGCAGGGCTCAATCCTTGGCAAATGCCACATTTGGCAGCCCCGGAGCCCAGAAACTTGCTGCTTGAATTTGGGGAGCCATAAAAAACACATGACTCTTCCAAAGGTCGCAGGACGCTCCCAGGGGCTCAAAGGTCTAAGCTGTAAGGAAGTGGTAAAATTCCTCCAGCAGGAGGCTCCAAAAGTATGGGTTTTTACACAGGTCCAAAGCAGTTTGCCTGATTTTCAGGGTCGAGACACAGACTTGGCAGCAGGGCTTAAAACAATGGGAAATACTGCATTTGGCAACCCAGGAGCCCAGAAATGTGTTGACTGACTTCGGGGAGCCAGAAAATCCACATGACTCTTCCAAAGGTCACAGAATGCTCCTAGGGGCTCAAAGGTCTCACGCTGTAAGGTTGTGGTCAAATTCCTCCAGCCAGAAGCCCCAAAAGTGTGCGTTTTTACACAGGTCTAAAGTAGTTTGCCCGGTTTTCGGGGTCGTGACACAGACTTGGCAGCAGTGTTTAAAATGCTCGGAAATGCTGTATTTGCTGGCCCCAGAGCCCGGAAACGTGCTGCTTGACTTCTGGGAGGCAGAAAAACCATGACTCTTCCGAAGGTCACAGGGCACTCCCAGATGCTCGTAGGTATCAAGCTGTAAAGAAGTGGTCAAACTCCTCCAGCCAGAAGCTCCAAAAGTGTGTGTTTTTTTGCTGGTCCAAAGACTTTTTCCTCGCTCTCAGGTACGAGACACACACTTGGCAGCCGGGCACAAAACGCTGGGAAATGCAGCCTTCGGCAGCCCCAGAGCCTGGAAACTTGCTGCTTGACTTCGGGGAGCCAGAAAAACCACATTACTCTTCCAAAGGTCACAGGACTCTCCCAGGGGTTCAAAGCTCTCAAGCTGTAAGGAAGTGATCAAATTCCTCTAGCAAGAGGCTCCAATAGTATGCTTTTTTCCACAGGTCCAAAGCGGTTTGCCCGGTTTTCAGGGTCTAGACACAGACTTGGCAGCAGGGCTCAAAACGCTGGGAAATGCTGCATTTGGCGTCCCCGGAGCCCGGAAACATGCTGCTTGACTTCGGGGAGACAGAAAAACCACGACTCTTCCAAAGATCACAGGACGCTCCCAGGGGCTCAATGGTCTCAAGTTGTAAGGAAGTGGTCAAAATCCTGCAGCCGGAAGCTCCAAAAATTTGCGTTTATATGCAGGTCGAAAGAAGTTTGCTTGGTTTTCAGGAACGAGACACACACTTGGCAGCAGGACTCAAAACGCTGGGAAATGCCACATTTGGCGGCCTCGGAGCCCGGAAACTTGCTGCTTTACTTTGGGGAGCCAGAAAAACCACATGACTCTTCCAAATGTCACAGGATGCTCCCAGGGGCTCAAAGGTCTCAAGCTGTCAGGAAGTGGTCAAATTCCTCCAGCCAGAGGCTCCAAAAGTGTACGTTTTTACAGAGGTCCAAAGCGGTTTGCCCGGTTTTCGGGGTCGAGACACAGACTTGGTAGCAGGGTTCAAAACGCTGGGAAATGGTGCAATCGGAAGCTCCAGAGCCCAGAAACCTGCTGACTGATGTCAGGGAGCCAGAAACACCACATGACTCTTCCAAAGGTCACTGGACGCTCCTAGGGGCTCAAAGGTCCTAAGCTGTAAGGAAGTGGTCAAATTCCTAGAGCCATGGCTCCCAAAATTTGACTTTTTACGGAGGTTCAAAGCGGTTTGCCCTGTTTTCGGGGTCGAGACACAGACTTGGCAGCAGGGTTAAAAACACTGGGAAATGCTGCATTTGGTGGCCACGGAGCACGGAAACATGCTGCTTGACATTGGGGAGTCAGAAAAACCACATGAATCTTCCAAAGGTCACAGGACGCTCCCAGGGGCTCAAAGGTCTCAAGCTGTAAGGAAGTGGTCAAACTCCTCCAGCCAGAATCTCCAAAAGTGTGCGTTTATATGCAGGTCCAAAGACGATTGCCCGGTTTTCGGGAACGAGACACACTTGTCGGCAGGGCACAAAACGCTGGGAGATGCTGCATTTGGCTGCCCCGTAGCCCGGAAACATGCTGCTTGACTACGGGGAGCCAGAAAAACCACATGACTCTTCCAAAACTCACAGGACACTCCCAGGGGTTCAAAGGTCTCAAGCTGTAAGGAAGTGGTCAAATTCCTCCAGCCAGAGGCTCCAAAAGTGTGCGTTTTTACACAGGTCCAAAGCGGTTTGCCGGTTTTCAAGGACGAGACACAGACTTGGTAGCAGGGTTCAAAACGCTCGGAAATGCTGCATTTGCTAGCCCGGAGCCCAGGAACCTGCTGACTGACGTAAGGGAGCCAGAAAAAACACATGACTCTTCCAAAGGTCACTGGACGCTCCTAGGGGCTCAAAGGTCTTAAGCTGTAAGGAAGTGGTCAAATTCCTCCAGCCAGAGGCTCCAAAAGTTTGAGTTTTTACACAGGTCCAAAGCGGTTTGCCCGGTTTTTGGGGTCGAGACACAAACTTGGCAGCAGGATTCAAAACGCTGGGAAATGCTGCATTTCGTGGCCCCGGAGCACGGAAAAGTGCTGCTTGACTTTGGGGAGCCAGAAAAACCACATTAATCTTCCAATGGTCACAGGACGCTCCCAGGGGCTCAAAGGTCTCAAGCTGTAAGTAAGTGGTCAAACTCCTCCAGCCAGAATCTCCAAAAGTGTGCGTTTATATGCAGGTCCAAAGACGATTGCCCGGTTTTCGGGAACGAGACACACACTTGTTAGCAGGGCACAAAACGCTGGGAAATGCTGCATTTGGTGGCCCGTAGCCCGGAAACATGCTGCTTGACTTCGGGTAGCCATTAAAACCATATGACTCTCCAAAACTCACAAGACGCTACCAGGGGCTCAAATGTCTCAAGCTGTAAGGAAGTGTTTAGATTCCTCCAGCCAGAGGCTACAAAAGTGGGTGTTTTTTATACAGGTCCAAAGCGATTTGCTCGGTTTTCGGGAACGAGACATAGACTTGGCAGCAGGGTTCAAAACGCTGGGAAATGCTGCATTTGGCGGCCCCGGAAGGGAAATGTGCTGCCTGTCTTCGGGGAGCCAGAAAAACCACATGACTCTTCCAAAGGTCACAGGATAATCCGAGGGACTCAAAGGTCTCAGGTTGTAAGGAAGTGGTCAAATTGCTCCAACCAGAGGCTCCAAAAGTGTGCGTTTTTATGCAGGTTAAAAGCGGTTTGCCTGGTTTTCGGGGTCGAGACACGGACTTGGCAGCAGGGCTCAAAACACTGGGAAATGTAAATGTGGGTGTACTTGTAAAGCGCACTGCGACTCCATGGAGTATCCTGGCGCTGAAGACCGCTGGGGAACCCGTCCTGGTTTTCCCTGTGAGATGATCCCTTTCTGGGTATCTACAAGGTGAAACCAGGCATCCCCCGCGTCTGTGGAGGGCTGTTGTAGAGATGAGGCAAGCTTAATGCCCAGAGTTGCCGAGTGTGTTCCCTGGTTAGAGTAGGCACCGAGGCGAGAATTATCGAGTCCGTTTTGACCCTGGTCCACGACCCTGCCGCGTCGGGAATTGAACCCTGTTCCCGAGCCGTTCTCTGCTTACGGGTCTGACGCCTCTAACCAGTGAGCCACAACACTCCACTGCATTTGGTAGCAAGGGGCCCGTAAACATGCTGCCTGACTTCGGGAAGCCAGATAAAACACATTGTAGGAAGGTGGATACCTGACTATGGTTACCCCAGATTTTTTGCCTTGTGTTTAGCTGCTTTTTGACTTAGTTGGGCTGGGATCCTGCTAATCAGGGTCCCAGGCTATAGGCTCTCTCTGTAAAATGGACTCCATGTACCCTAGGTACATAACTAATTGGATATTGAGTCACCTTATCAGCCCCTGTTTAGTGTACTATAGGTACCCAGGGCATAGGTGCACCCAAGGCCTATCAGGGGCTGCAGCATATCTTTTGCCACCCCTGGCTGGCCATCCAAACTGACACAACTGGCTGATCACTCAGCTGGGGCAAGGTCGTGTAATCACCCCTTGCTTAGATATAGTATTCCTATGTCTAACCTTATATCTGGACACATATGCACCTATAAGTCACACCTATGGCAGGCCTTAACAATCCTGAAGCCAGAGTGCTTGGTTTTATGTGAGATGGTTCTCTAGCATGAGCTGAGCCTATCTGCAGCTTTCAGAACCATTTCCTTATAGCTGTTCCAGGGTATTGCCATACCATATACTCTTAAGTGCATTATAATCCTCGCGGTTATTGCTAACTTTGGTTTGGCTTTATCAAAACATGTCGTGTAAGGTGTCATATGCTTTGGAATACTACCCCCTCGCCAGTTATGGCGACGGGGGTAGCATTCCACCCTTCTAATGGAGAAAGACATGTTACTTCCTTTAATCCCGGTTAAAGTTAACCAGAGCCTCAGCATCACAAAATGGATGCTGCTGCCACAGACACAAGTCTGACCTTCTGCTGCTGGGAGCCCTTCCAGCGAGGGAGGCTTGGACAATAGGTTTCCTGTCACAGGGAGGTGCTAGCATCACCCCAGACAGGAGATTGTGGATTGGGGCCGGGAGGGCTGAATGAAAGGAGACACTGCCTGGGTCACACAAGGTGTCCCATGCATAGGCCAGTTCAAACCGGTGCTGGGGCACTCCAGCCCCAGCTCTGGCATGAAACTGGACAAAGGGAAAGGGGTGTAACCACCCCCTTCCTGGGTCCCACCCATAGGAGGGACCTAGCAGGTAATCCAGCCCCTTGATTTTGAATAAAGGTAGGAGCTGTGTCCTTAGACTTTAAATAATTCTGACTGAAACTCTGATACAAAACTCGGGACCCTTCGACATCCTACTCGACGTAGAAGACTGAAGAATCTCCCTTGTGGTCAAGGAGTGACCACCCTGTGCAAGCAGGCGCCATCAAGCGCTCAATGGTTTGCCTTATCGTTGCTCCTGCTGGAGCTTGAACAGCAGAGCCTGACAAGACCCAGACTACCAGACATCCAACAGCCCGATCCACAGCCACAGCAAAGCTGAGACCCGTGAAGGTGACGAGAGACGTGGGACCGGCCATCTTGTAAAGCCAGCAAAGTGCTTTCCGTGCAGCTCCTGAGGCACCCTCGAAGCTGTGCATTAGGGATTGAGAAGCCCCAGCCCCGAGCATCTTTTGCACCAAAGATCACCTCTCCACACTCACCGAGTGCTGCGTGGGGCCCTTTTGCATTTTCATGCTCAATACATCTGTCCCGTCACTTGCCCGTTGGCTAGTGGCCTCTATGACGACGAACCTTTGAATTTTTTAATGCTGGTCTTGTTGCTCTAGACTGGCCCTTGCTCCCCTGAAAAGGAGCAGCCCATCAGACCTTGCTGGTCTGATCCAGAAGCCATCTTCGATTCCTGCGTGGGTTGCATTTGCCAATGCCTGTTGACTCCGAATCGAGAACCAACACCGCCGACAGCAAGAGCATTCGTGGGACAGTCCGTGTCCAGCACCTGGTTGTCGTCTACACCTCCTGGTCCACATGGCAGCAGAGACAAGCTTCATGACATCACCTGATCGCAACCCTACATCGCCTGGTTCCATCCTGGTTCCTTCCTGGTCACTGGCTAGTGACCCAGACTCTGTCCCCACTGCTTTCAGGTACTCTACATCTTCGATCCACCCTTGGATCCAACCGGACTCTTCTCTCCTGGTCGCCTGCAGCATCTTTTCTCCAAGGCTCCATAGAACTCCACGACGAAACCCGACACACTGTGACACCTATGCACCCGCTACCTGTGGGTGAGGTAACGCGAGTACTGCGGTGCTCCTGTAGAGATTTACACTCCTACACCCACATGCATCATTGTTGGTATTTGCGATTCCTAAATTGCGAAAATTAAGGAATCGCAATTTAGAAATCGCAAATACCTATGCATCAACAATTCGCAAATATTTTTGCAATTCCTTAATTTTCCTTAATTGCGTTTCACATTTTGCGAATCGCAATTAAGGAAAACCTTCCCATTGATTCCTATGGGCCAAAAGGACCATAGGAATCAATGGGAAGGCATTAACATTTTACGATTTTCGTTTTGCGAATCGCAATTTGTTAATGCATTTCAAGGGTGCTGAGGGGGGTCCAAAGGACCCCCCCCCGGCACCCTTGAAATGTTTTTTTAAGTGCAAGTTTCACACACACATGTCCAAAGGACATGTGTGTGTGTAACATGACACTTTCAAAAATGCTTTTTTGAGCATTTTTGAAAGATTTCGCAAATTAACACGAGGGTCAACCTCGTGTTAATTTGCTCCTCCTATTTGCGAATTCACATTTTTAAAAACATTCATGCATTGCAGTTAAGGAATCGCAAAAATGCGATTCCTTAAATGCAATCGCAATTTTATAAATCGCAAAAAATTGCGATTTTTAAAAAATTGTTTCATGCATCCCAAAAAGTGATTTTGGAATCGCAAACGGCCGAATTTTCTCAGTTAGCCACACTACCCTAATCTGAGATCTAGATATCAAATATCAGTAGTAATCTGAGGTTATTTGTAATTAGGTACTGTGTTGGCTCTATGTCCAGCTATGTATGTTTTCTGGTAATACACTGGCACCCTCTATCATTAGTGCCAATAATGCATTTAGTTATTCTGGTTTTACTGTCTTGCGACAGGTACACCATTTGATGGACATTCCTTTTCAATTGTTTCTCATTGTACCAGAATATAACTATGTTATAAATGTTTTCTTAATAGTGGTGAAGCACGATTGTCACAGTGACAGATAACAATTGTATACTATCTTGAATGTGTCTCGCAACTCCAGTCTAGCTACGCTGAATATGTGCATTACTAATTCATGTTGAGAACCTGTCCTCTAATAATAGAATTTAGCTGGCCTTGACAACCTCGTACTTACTTAATTTCCCATCTGTACTCTAATTTTGAATTATTCCCTATTACAAGCCTGGTCACCACTATTTAATTATTTAGTTAAATCACCGCATAACTCTTCACCACATGTGGGCCATTGTAGTTTTAAGTCTCTCTACTATGGCTACGCGCGAACCCGGGTCACATGACTCCGTTTCCCTGACAAACCAACTAAATAGGAAGTCTGCCTGCCATTTCTGACCCGACCGTGAAGACGCCGGTCTGACTACTTTCCACGGTAAGCGTGCCCGCTAACCTAGCGGTTGCTGGATCCTTTCAATTATCTCGCCACCGAATGATTCCAGCATAATCATACAAGTCCCTTCTCTCCCCAGCGGGTGACTGCCGATTCATTCGCCGCACCTCGTAACAATTTGGGGACGACCAGAACCCACACCAAAATTTCTGGTAAGACATACTCGCTGGTATCCATTGGATGATACCGCGCTGGATTGTTGGTGTTTTTTATTAATTCAGTCCCCCCTTTTGCTACTAGATCACTCCCTGAGTATCCAGTGCCTAACGTCCCCGGGCCTCTTTTGATTCCCGCCGTACCGAAAATTGATTGTAACCAAGACGTAAGTTTCACCATATATAATGGAATAGCCCATTGTTAGGATAGGATTCAATCTATAATCCCAGCTCATTTAACTAATACACACATAAATTTTTGTGTATACCCCTCAGGCAAATCAATTTCCTCACATGGATGCTTCTTAAAGTTATAACGAATATGGAGAGCACCGAACAAATAGGTATGCTCCCCCCCCCTTTTTTCTTAGTGTGTGCTTACTCATTTAATTGAACAGCAGTCTGATTTGAATTGATTTAATAATCCATAACCATTATTGATATCAATAGGTTGTTAGTCCCACCCCTGTCCTGATGAAGACCCCGCCGAAAGGGTTCCAACTAATCCTGCACACTTGTGGGTTGAAACGTCGACAACTCCTCTCTGCGTTCCAGCCCTTTTTCCGCAATTATGACATATATGTACTACATGGGGCATGTGATGTTTAAGCAACTACCTTGATTTATGTTCCTCTGTGCATTCCAATTGATGTGTAAATGTGTCAGATCTTTCTCTGATTTTACGGTCACTTTTCCCTACCTGCACAATCCTCACCCACTACCTCCCTCTCTCCTGGGCACTAATCAACCGTTTTATAACGATTAATGTGGGATACGAGATCCTGGTTGTGTCTACTCTGTGAATAAAACATTGTAGATTCATTAAGTGCAGTATTATTATTATTTAATTTGTGCTAATTAGTTCTACCTTACACTGGGACCCCTTCCCTCTTAGTACTCAATATGACCCAGGTCCCAGTGACTTCTTTTGGGTAAACCCCCCCTGTGCATACCCTAACCTTATATCTGGACACATATGCACCTATAAGTCACTCCTATGGCAGGCCTCAACAATCCGGAAGGCAGAGTGCTTGGTTTCATGTGAGATGGTGCTCTAGCATGAGCTGAGCCTGTCTGCAGCTTTCGGAACCATGTCCTTATAACTGTTCCAGGATATTGCCATACCATATACTCTTAAGTACATTATAATCCTCGCGCTTATTGCTAACTTTGGTTTGGCTTTATCAAAACATGTCGTGTAAGGTGTCATATGCTTTGGAATACTACCCCCTCACCAGTTCTGGCAATGGGGGTAGCATTCCACCCTTCTAGAGGGGAAAGACATGTTACTTCCATTAATCCCGGTTAAAGTTAACCAGAGCCTTAGCATCACAAAATGGATGCTGCTGCCACAGACACAAGTCTGACCTCCTGCTGCTGGGAGCCCTTCCAGCGAGGGAGGCTTTGACAATAGGTTTCCTGTCACAGGGAGGTGCTAGCACCACCCCAGACAGGAGATAGTGGATTGGGGCCGGGAGGGCTGAATGAAAGGAGACACTGCCTGGGGCACACAAGGTGTCCCATGCATAGGCCAGTTCAAACTGGTGCTGGGGCACTCCAGCCCCAGCTCTGGCACAAAACTGGACAAAGGGAAAGGGGTGTAACCACCCCCTTCCTGGGTCCCACCCATAGGAGGGACCTAGCAGGTAATCCAGCCCCTTGATTTGGAATAAAGGTAGGAGCTGTGTCCTTAGACTTTAGATAATCCTGACTGAAACTCTGATATGAAACTCTGGACCCATCGACATCCTACTCGATGTAGAAGACTGAAGAATCTCCCTTGTGGTCAAGGAGTGACCACCCTGTGCAAGCAGGCACCATCAAGTGCTCAACGGTTTGCTTTATCATTGCTCCAACTGGAGCTCGAACGACAGAGCCTGACTAGACCCAGACTTCCAGACATCCAACAGCCCGATCCACAGCCACAGCAAAGCTGAGATGTGTGGAGGCGACAAGAGACATGGGACCTACCATCTTGGAAAGCCAGCAAAGTGCTTTCTGTGCAGCTCCTGAGGCACCCTTGAAGCTGTGCATTGGGGATTGTGAAGCCCCAGCCCCGAGCATCCTTTGCACTGAAGATCACCTCTCCACACTCACCGAGTGCTGCGTGGGGCCCTTTTGCATTTTCCTGATCAACACATCTGTCCGGTCACTTGCCCGTTGGCTAGTGGCCTCTATGACGATGAACCTTTGAATTTTCAATGCTGGTCTGGTTGCTCTAGAGAGGCCCTTGCTCCCCTGAAAAGGAGCAGCCCATCAGACCTTGTTGGTCTGATCCAGAAGCCATCTTTGATTCCTGCGTGGGTTGCATTTGCCAAGGCCTGTTGACTCTGAATCGAGAACCGACACTGCCGACAGTGAGAGCCTTTGTGGGACAGTCCATGTCCAGCACCTGGTTGTCATCTACACCTCCTGGTCCACGTGGCAGCAGAGACAAGCTTCATGACATCACCTGATCGCAACCTGACATCTCCTGGCTCCTTCGGGTTCCTTCCTGGTCACTGGCTAGTGACCCTGACTCTGTCCTCTCTGCTTTCAGGTACTCCTAGTGGCTCAATTTTCTCAAGTTGTAAGGAAGTGGTCAAACTCCTCCAGCCAGAAGCTCCAAAAGTGTGCGTTTATATGCAGGTGCAAAGAAGTTTACATGGTTTTCAGGAACGAGACACACACTTGGCAGCAAGGTATATTTCCTTGGGAAATGCCACATTTGGCAGCCCTGGAGCTCAGAAACTTGCTGCTTGACTTCGGGGAGCCAGAAAAACCACATGACTCTTCCAAAGGTCACATGATGCTCCCACGGGCTCAAAGGTCTCAAACTGCAAGGAAGTGGTCAAATTCCTCCAGCCAGAGGCTCCAAAAGTTTGAGTTTTTACACTGGTCCAAAGCGGTTTGCCCTGTTTTCGAGGTCGAGACACAGACTTGGCAGCAGGGTTCAAAACGCTGGGAAATGCTGCATTTGGCTGCCCCGGAGCACGGAAACGTGCTGTTTGACTTTGGGGAGCCAGAAAAACCACCCGACTCTTCCAAAGGTCACAGGACGCTCCCAGGGGCTCAAAGGTCTCAAGCTGTAAGGAAGTGATCTAACTCCTCCAGCCAGAATCTCCAAAAGTGTGCGTTTATATGCAGGTCCAAAGACGATTGCCCGGTTTTCGGGAACGAGACACACACTTGTCGGCAGGGTACAAAACGCTGGGAAATGCTCCATTTGGCAGCCCCGAAGCCAGGAAACATGCTGCTTGACTTCGGGGAGCAAAAAAAAACACATGACTCTTCCAAAACTTACAGGACGCTCCCAGGGGTTCAAAGGTCTCAAGCTGTAAGGAAGTGGTCAAATTCCTCCAGCCAGAGGCTCCAAAAGTGTTCATTTTTACTCATGTCCAAAGCGGTTTGCCCGTTTTTCAGGTTCGAGACACAGACTTGGTAGCAGGGTTCAAAATGCTGGGAAATGCTGCATTTCGCGGCCCCGGAGCATGGAAACGTGCTGCTTGACTTTGGGGAGCCAGAAAAACCACATGAATCTTCCAAAGGTCACAGGACACTCCCAGGGGCTCAAAGGTCTCAAGCTGTAAGGAAGTGGTCAAACTCCTCCACCCAGAATCTCCAAAAGTGTCAGTTTATATGCAGGTCCAAAGACGATTGCCCGGTTTTCGGGAAGGAGACACACACTTGTCAGCAGGTCACACAATGCTGGGAAATTATGCATTTGGTGCCCCCTAGTCCGGAAACATGCTGCTTGACTTCAGGTAGCCAATAAAACCACACGACTCTTCAAAAACTCACAGGACGCTACCAGGGGCTCAAATATCTCAAGCTGTAAGGAAGTGGTCAAATTACTCCAGCCAGAGGCTCCAAAAGGGGATGTTTTTAATCAGGTCCAAAGCGGTTTGCCCGGTTTTCGGGAACGAGACATAGACTTGGTAGCAGGGCTCAAAACCCTGGGAAATGCTGCATTTGGTGGCCCCGGAAGGGAAACGTGCTGCCTGACTTCGGGGAGCCAGAAAAACCACATTACTCTTCCAAAGGTCACAGGACACTCCCAGGGGCTCAAAGGTCCCAGGCAGTAAGAAAGTGGTCAAACTCCTCCAGCCAGAATCTCCAAAAGTGTGCTTTTATATGCAGGTCCAAAGACGATGGCCCGGTTTTCGGGAACGAGACACACACTTGTCAGCAGGGCACAAAACGCTGAGAAATGCTGTATTTGGCGGCTCCGTAGCCCGGAAACATGCTGCTTGACTTCGGGCAGCCATTAAAACCACATGACTCTCCAAAACTCACAGGACGCTACCAGGGGCTCAAATGTCTCAAGCTGTAAGGAAGTGGTCAAATTCCTACGGCCAGAGGCTCCAAAAGTGTGCATTTTTACACAGGTCCAAAGCGGTTTGCCCGGTTTTCGGGGACGAGACACATACTTGGTAGCAGGTTCAAAACGCTGGGAAATGCTCCATTTGGCAGCCCGGAGTCCAGAAACCTGCTGACTGCCGTCAGGGAGCCAAAAAAACCTCATGACTCTTCCAAAGGTCACTGGACGCTCCTAGGGGCTCAAAGGTCTTAAGCTGTAAGGAAGTGGTCAAATTGCTCCTGACAAAGGCTCCAAAATGTTGAGTTTTTACACAGGTCCAAAGCGGTTTGCCCGGTTTTCAGGGTTGAGACACAGACTTGGCAGGAGGGTTCAAAACGCTGGGAAATGCTGCATTTCGCGGCCCCGTAGCACGGAAACGTGCTGCTTGGCTTTGGAGAGCCAGAAAAACCACATGAATCTTCCAAAGGTCACAGGACACTCCCAGGGGCTCAAAGGTCTCAAGCTGTAAGGAAGTGGTCAAACTCCTCAACCCAGAATCTCCAAAAGTGTCAGTTTATATGCAGGTCCAGAGAAGATTGCCAGGTTTTCGGGAACGAGACACACAATTGTCAGCAGGGCACACAATGCTGGGAAAGTATGCATTTGGCGCACCTAGTCCGGAAACATGCTGCTTGACTTCGGGTAACCATTAAAACCACATGACTCTTCAAAAACTCACAGGACGCTACCAGGGTCTCAAAGGTCTCAAACTGTAAGGAAGTGGTAAAATACCTCCAGCAAGAGGCTCCAAAAGTATGCGTTTTTACACAGGTCTAAAGCGGTTTGCCTGGTTTTTGGGGTCGAGTCACAGACTTGTCAGCAGGGCTCACAACGCTGGGAAATGCTGCATTTGGCGACCCAGGAGCCCGGAAATGTGCTGACTGACTCCAGGGAGCCAGAAAATCCACATGACTCTTCCAAAGGCCACAGGACGCTCCTAGGGGCTCAAAGGTCTCAAGCTGTAAGGAAGTGGTCAAATTCCTGCAGCCAGAAGCCCCAAAAGTGTGCGTTTTTACACAGGTCCAAAGTAGTTTTCCCGGTTCTCAGGAACGAGACACACACTTGGCAGCAGGGCACAAAACGCTGGGAAATGCTGCATTTGGCTGCCCCAGAGTCTGGAAACTTTCTGCTTGACTTCGGGGAGCCAGAAAAACCACATGACTCTTCCAAAGGTCACAGGACTCTCCCAGGGGTCATAGCTCTCAAACTGTAAGGAAGTGGTCAAATTCCTCCAGCCAGAGTCTTCAAAATTGTGCGTTTTTACACAGGTCCAAAGTGGTTTGCCCTGTTTTCGGAGACGAGACACAGACTTGGTAGCAGGGTTCAAAATGCTGGGAAATGCTGCATTTCCTGGCCCCGGAGCACGGAAACGTGATGCTTGAGTTTGGGGAGCCAGAAAAACCACACGACTCTTCCAAAGGTCACTGGACCCTCCCAGGGGCTCAAAGGTCTCAAGCTGTAAGGAAGTGGTCAAATTCCTCTAGCCTGAGGCTCCAAAAGTTTGAGTTTTTACACAGGTCCAAAGCGGTTTGCCCTGTTTTTAAGGTCGAGACACAGACTTGGCAGCAGGGTTCAAAACGCTGGGAAATGCTGCATTTGGTGGCCCTAGAGCACGAAAACGTGCTGCTTTACTTTGGGGAGCCAGAAAAACCACATGACTCTTACTAAGGTCACAGGACGCTCCCAGGGGCTCAAATGTCTCAAGCTGTAAGGAAGTGGTCAAACTCCTTCAGCCAGAATCTCAAAAGTGTGCGTTTATATGCAGGTTCTAAGACGATTGCCCGGTTTTTGGGAACGAGACACACACTTGTCAGCAGGGCACAAAACACTGGGAAATGCTTCATTTGGCGGCCCCGTAGCCCGGAAACATGCTGCTTGACTTCGGGGAGCCAGAAAAACATCATGACTCTTCCAAAACTCACAGGATGCTCCCAGGGGTTCAAAGGTCTCAAGCTGTAAGGAAGTGGTTAAATTCCTCCAGCCAGAGGCTCCAAAAGTGTGCATTTTTACACAGGTCCAAAGCGGTTTGCCTGGTTTTCGGGGACGAGACACAGACTTGGTAGCAGAGTTCAAAATTCTGGGAATTGCTGCATTTGGCAGCCCTGGAGCCCAGAAACCTGCTGACTGACGTCTGGGAGCCATAAAAACCACATGACTCTTCCAAAGGTCACTGGACACTCCTAGGGGCTCAAAGGTCTTAAGCTGTAAGGAAATGGTCAAATTCCTCCAGCCAGAGGCTCCAAAAGTTTGAGATTTTACACAGGTCCAAAGCGGTTTGCCCGGTTTTCGGGGTCGAGACACAGACTTGGCAGAAGGGTTCAAAACGCTGGGAAATGCTGCATTTCGCGGCCCCGGAGCACGGAACCGTGCTGCTTGACTTTGGGGAGCCAGAAAAACCACATGAATCTTCCAATGGTCACAGGACGCTCCCAGGAGCTCAAAGGTCTCAAGCTGTAAGGAAGTGGTCAAACTCCTCCAGCCAGAGGCTCCAAAAGTGTGCGTTTTTACACAGGTTCAATGCGGTTTGCCCGGTTTTCAGGGACGAGACACAGACTTGGCAGCAGGGTTCAAAACACTGGGAAATGCTGCATTTTGCGGCCCCCGGAGCACGGAAACATGCTGCTTGACTTTGGGGAGCCAGAAAAACCACATGAATCTTCCAATAGTCACAGGACGCTCCCAGGGGCTCAAAGGTCCCAAGCTGTAAGGAAGTGGTCAAACTCCTCCAGCCAGAAGCTTCAAAAGTGTGCGTTTATATGCAGGTGCAAAGAAGATTGCCCGGTTTTTGGGAACGAGACACACACTTGTCAGCAGGGCACAAAACGCTGGGAAATGCTGCATTTGGCGGCCCTGTAGCCCGGAAACATGCTGCTTGACTTTGGGGAGCCAGAAAAATGGCATGACTCTTCGAAAACTCACAGGACGCTCCCAGTGGTTCAAAGGTCACAAGGCCCCAAAAGTGTGCGTTTTTACACAGGTCCAAAGCGGTTTGCCCTTTTTTCGGGGACAAGACACAGACTTGGTAGCAAGGTTCAAAATGCTGGGAAATGCTGAATTTGGCAGCCCTGGAGCCCAGAAACCTGCTGACTGTCGTCAGGGAGCCAGATAAACCACATGACTCTTCCAAAGGTCACTGGATGCTCCTAGGGGCTCAAAGGTTTTAAGCTGTAAGGAAGTGGTCAAATTCCTCCAGACAGAGGCTCCAAAAGGTTGAGTTTTTACACAGGTCCAAATCGGTTTGCCTGGTTTTCGGGGTCGAGACACAGACTTGGCAGCAGGGTTCAAAACGCTGCATTTCGTGGCCCCAGAGCACAGAAATGTGCTGCTTGACTTTGGGGAGCGAGAAAAAACACATGAATCTTCCAAAGGTCACAGGACACTCCCAGGGGCTCAAAGGTCTCAAGCTGTAAGGAAGATGTCAAACTCCTCCACCCAATCCCAATCTCGAAAAGTGTCCGTTTATATGCAGGTCCAAAGACGATTGCCCGGTTTTCGGGAACGAGACACACACTTGTCAGCAGGGCACACAACGCTGGGAAATTATGCATTTGGCGGCCCCGTAGCCCGGAGACATGCTGCTTGACTTCAGGTAGGCATTAAAACCACATGACTCTTCCAAAACTCACAGGACGCTACCAGGGGCTTAAATGTCTCAAGGTGTAAGGAAGTGGTCAAATTTCTATAGCCAGGAACTGTCACCCGCCCAACCCCCTTGTTCTCTGCAGTTCATCAGAAAGCCACATGGCCCTCACCCCGAGTGAATGATTAATTTTTCCTCTCCTGCTCCCAGCCTGATAAAACATCCTTGACACCATGATCAGGTTATCTGGACAATGGTCTGAGTGCTGAACTTTCATCCAGACAATCAGAGAATGGCTCGTAAAGCCGGGGCTTTTGATCAAGGCAACTGGGCAAAGAAACCTGAGGAAACCAAGCCCCGATCAAAGCAGAACTAACATTTGACTGTGTACCTTGCCTTGACCAGGTCACTAACTGCAAACACCACCTGTTTCCTGCTAATCAACAACAAACACTGCCCTGATTGAACAATGGTCTGGCAGCCAGAAGGCTGGAATAAGAAATGTATAAAAGGCTTGTTAGCTACGGATTTAAGTAGCAGCCTCTTCTGTCTTGTCTTTGACTACCTTGGGACTCTGTTCCATAGCCCGGGCTATTGAAATATATCTGGGTTCCTCCTGCAGACAAAGGCTCCTGTGTCTCCTTTTACTACGTACGAAGGGTATGGAAGATTTGGGCAGTTCCCCCGCCGCCGAGACCCTGTAAGTGGGTTATTCCAGTTCTTCAAATGGCACCCGAATAGGGACTCCACGAGTACGGAGGTCAGGCCCGGTGGACGTGAGGGGGTACACGGAGAGACTCCAACGGAGGCGCCCTACCCCAGGATTCTTGTATTCCGGTAGACTGAACGACTCACCCGTTGTTCCTCCCCACCCGGTCTGGGCCACTTGACCGCCTTCTTGCTGGAGTCCCCTAGCAAATAATTTCTGGAGCAGGACACGGCTCTACGTCTGCAGAAGAGAACTACCCCTGTAAGGTAAGGGTGGACTGATCATCCACCAAGTCTGTATGATTCTGTTAATGACTTTCGCAAAAGCCAAGTTGTTAATGACTTTTGCCAAAGCCATGCAAGCGAGGTGAATTTTTAAAACCCGCTGGTGTCTGTTCTGTATGATTCTGCTATTATTGTCCTTTGCAAAAGACAAGCAAGCCAGGTGAGTTTTAGGAACCCGCTGGTGTCTGTTATCTGTTTTTAAGCATGCCGGTCAGTAGCAAGTTCAAGAGATTATGTTGTTGTATGTGTACACAGGACTCCCAGCTGGAGGCAGCCTGCCCGCTCCGTCCAGAAGGGACCCCTGGCCATACCATGTATATTAAATATGGCCCTTCTGCCATAATGTTTTCCTCGTTTTGTGTGAAATACACCAAGAAAATTAACGCGGAGTTACAGTGGCCACTTTATGGGTCCTTTGACTCCCAAGTCCTCGCCAACTTAGAGGAACAAATAATTAAAAGAAAAACACGCCCGTCCATGTTTGAATCTGTCCGATTTTGGAGGAAAGAGATAGAACAGAGAGCTATAAAATAGAAAGCGCAAGAAAGAATACAAGAACGTATGTCAATGGCCGACCAAGCCAGAGAAAATTTACAAAATCGAATAACTAAATCGGTAGAAATAGCTGATAGGGAGCATGGGGCCCGAGTACAGAAATGTTATCCAGCCCGTGAGGAAAAAGGAAAGGTCCATATAGAGGGAGGAGAAGAAAGTGATTCCTTGCTTGATACCATGCTAGAAAGTCCTCCTGCATATACCCCAATGTACCTTGCCCTGACACCTCACACCCCGCATGCCCCCCTACCACCACCCGCTCCTGCCCCCACTGCCCCTCCTACTGTTCCCCCTGTCACACCAGCCCTCCCGACCTTTCCCATGACACCGACCATCATTTTCTTGCTTCCCCGTGGTCTACAGTTAAGCAAAACATGTAAATGATTGAATTCCCCCCGATTGGCCTCCTTGCGCTCAGCAGTCAGCTTTTCGTCCCTTCAAGAGAAAGACCTACAAAGGCAACAGTGTGAATGTTGGATGAATAACAAAAATATTTATTCCTTTTAAGAAATATGGTCCACCTTTTCTCAATAGACAATTATGGAACAAACCACCTGGGCTGAATACATGTGTGCTTTTGTCATGCAAAAATTTGAGAATGTGTCTGTGCAGATACCCACCGGATTGATGGACCTTAGGTCACAAATAAAAAGTGGCGATGTTCAGGGAGAGGGGATGTTTTTAGTGCTATATCCACTTTAGTGGCTTACCATGACATGACTGCCTTTTCAAATGCCCCTTTAGAAACAGCTATGCCAATGAGAGAAGCGGCCCCTGTCTTTGTTAGTGCACTTACCGATGCCCAAAATAATGGCAGAGGGGCTGTTGAAGCACACTGGCACAGGCTTTGGGTTCCTGTTCCTTGGAAAAGGTCAGAAGTAATGCAGTTAAAAGGACAGTTACCAGATCCCCGGAAGAATCTGGCTGCCTTTTACAGAGAATTAGGTGAGATTATATTTGCAGGTACTCTCGTTCTTGAGGATAAAGATGTACTTTTTGGTACGGTTGCACCCACTGAAATATGGGACAAGATTCGGCATACTGATCATGAAGTGGCATTGGGAGGTAAATGGGCTGACCTAGAAGCTATGGAAGAAGCACGGGTAGGAGGGACTAAACCAGAAGCTGCCATCCTAACTTTTCCCGTTAAAATAATGACGTTTATGAAAACACTTTTACCGGAAACTGTCATTAACTGGTATAAAATAAACGCCTGTAGACAGCGAAAAGATGAAAATGTGGCTGACTTCTTAACCCGTTTTGAGACCGAATACAAGGGGCATAGTGGTTTGGATCCCCGGACCCCAGGTTCTTGCCCAGTGTTTGTCGATAAATTTGTCAGCAACTTACTTCCTGAGATCTCTGCCAGGCTTAAGAAGGTTGAAAGTACATGGTCCACCCAAACTATGACTGGTATCTTGGCTATGGCACAATATCACGAGAATAGGGAGAACGAATATAAAGATAAAGAAAGTAAGAATGTTAGGGATCTTAAGACTAAGGCACTTCTACAGCAAGCTTATCCTCCCCAAGGTCCTGATGCCCACGGGAATTTTAGACCACGACCCCAACCCCCTCCAAGGGCTCGCCAGTCTACCCCTTCCAGCCCTCAAGGTACGGGAGCCCTCCAAACAGATCAGTGTGCCTATTGTAAAGGGTATGGCCATTGGATAGATGAGTGTCCCGTATTAGCTGAAAACATAAGAACAGGAAAGACTCGGCCTCGCGCTCTCAGGGAAGCGAGGCCGACTCGGGACCATGGCCCACCCTATCCACAAGATAAAGAACGTAGGCCCAGGGATGATGCTCCCGCCCGGCCACGCCCGGCCAACAGGTTTGATGGGTACGAAGCAACACGCACTTATTACAACAATGATTATGACGAAGTTGATGAGACAGGATCCTACCAAGCATAGGACAGCCAGGAAAGGGGTTTTACCAGAGTGCAAATTCCAGTGGATCAAAGGGGCCCGTATGTTCAAATGTCAGTTGTGGGGAATGAAAATAATTTTCTTTTGGATACTGGGGCCACCAGGTCTTCTATTGCATGTCTGTCAGTCCCAGAGGCACCCCTTTCTGGCAATATGAATGTCTCCATGGGTTTTGCAGGGACGCCTGTGACCAGTCCTGTGTCTGAACCCCTCCCTCTCGATATTGGCCCTGCGCATATTGACGCTCCCTTGGTCCTTAATACAGGTTGCAGTGAGAATTTGCTAGGCTTGGATTTACTGAAAGCCCTGTATGCGACCATATCATGTAGTCCCCAAGGTGTATCCCTAACAATATCTCCGACTGCAGCTTCCTACATGTATCTGTCCGGTCCCCTCCCACCACAGTTGCAGTCTTTAGCTTCCTCCCTCTGGGCATCATCAGACACTGATGTAGGGTGTCTCAACATACCCCCTCATGTGGTACCCATCCAGCCAGGTGCACTTCTCCCCCGCCTTCGGCAGTATCGACTGCCCGCGGAAGGAGAAATGGCCCTGTTGACAATAATACCTGAATTGATGGACAAGGGCGTAGTGGAGGAGACACGTGGCAATATCTATAACAGACCCATTACTCCTGTTCTTAAAAAGACTAATGGAGATGCTCTCTCCCCTAAAATATACAGATTTGTGATTGACCTGAGAGCCCTTAACAAAATAACAATATCCCAATATCCTGTTGTCCCTCTTAATGGTGGTTCCCTCTGATGCCACACACTTCTCTGTCATTGACCTAAAGAACGCCTTTTTCAGCATACCTATACATCCTGACAGCAGACAATTTTTGGGCTTCTCCCTTGGTGGGTGGAGTTTTAGATTCTGCCACGCCCTCAAGGTTTTACCGAGAGCCCCAGCATCTACAGCCAAGCCCTAAAAAGCCAATTAGATTCCTTGGAACTTCCTGAAAATTCCACGCTCTTGCAATATGTAGACGACCTCCTCATTGCTGCAAATTCTGCCCCAACATGTAAAAAAGCTACTCTCTGTCTATTACGCCACCTTGCCCTCCATAACCACAAAGTCTCTTTAAAAAAGCTTCAGTTTTGTCAAGAGAAGGTGACCTATTTAGGTCATCTCCTCTCGAAGGAGGGAAGGCAACTCACCGCTGATCGTGTAGCCGTTATTAATGCTATGACGGCCCCACGGACTCAAAAGCAGGTACGAGCTTTCATAGGCCTAACCTCATACTGTAGACAGTGGATTTCCAATTTTTCGGCCATGGTCAAACCCCTTCTTGCCCTCACCACCAAGGATATATCAGACAGTTCCTTTCCATGGGCTACAGAGCATGCGCAGGCCTTCGAAGATTTGAAGAGGGCCCTGTGCACTGCTCCAGTCCTCGGTACCCCTGACTATAGCAAACAATTTTTTCTTTTTGTACATGAGACAGATGGTTGTGCATGCGTAGGTCTGACCCAGATGCTTGGAGGTCACCAACGGCAATGCGCCTATTTTTCAGCCACCTTAGATCCTGTTGCGAGGGCTCTCCCAGGATGCCTACGGGTGACAGCTGCGGCCGCCCTCATGGTCCGTCAGAGTGCGGGAATCGTCATGAACTCCCCTCTAACTCTGATGGTCCCCCAATCTGTAGATGCCCTCCTTAACAAAACCAAGACACAGTACCTCACTAGCGCACGACTTACAGGGTATGAACTGACACTCTTTGTCAGCCATATTAACATCAAAAGATGCACTGCACTAAACCCCGCCACATTACTTCCACTGGACACTCAGGATGCCCGCTTAGACCCACATGATTGCATAGTAAGGACAGAGGACGAGACAAAGGGACGGGTTGACTTACAGGATACCCCGATAGCAGAACCAGAAGGTACACTGTATGTGGATGGATCATGTCTCAGAAGGCCAGATGGTAACACCTCAGCTGCCTACGCACTCACGACATTGGGAAAGGTAGTAGAAACAGCTCAGATTCCGCAGTGCTCTGCCCAGGCAGCAGAACAAGTGGCCCTCTCTAGAGCCTGTGAGTTAAGCAAGGGTATAACAGTAAATATCTACACCGACAGTCAGTATGCCTTCGGGGTGGCCCACAACTTCGGGAGGTTATGGAAAGAAAGGAATTTCCTTACTTCCCTTGGGACCAAGATCCAACATGGCCCTCTAATTCACCGACTGTTAGACTCTCTGACACTCCCCAGAAAGGTGGCCATTATAAAATGTAAAGCCCATAAGAAAGTGACCGACGCTGTCGGGAAAGGCAATGCTCTGGCTGACCAGACGGCCAGACAAACAGCGCTTAGGAAAAGGGAAGGAATGTATGTAGGAGGTCCCGCTAGATAGGTGGCAGAAGGGGGCATGGTTGAAAATACAGTACAGAGTGTGCTTGACATTCAGTCCCATACTATGCCTGAAGAACTAAGAGTGTGAGAAGATCACTTAGCAAAGGAGGGAAGTGATGGTTACTGGGTCCGTACGACTATGGAAAGACAATGGATGTTGCCTGACAGTCACGTGCTGGCAGTTGTTACAATGTTGTTTTTTTTTTTTTTTTTCAACAACGAGGGGAACAGGAAGGACGATGTTTAAAGGGGTCCAGTGTACATGTCCTCAACTAAATCAAATAGTAGAGTACAAAGTTCCCCAGGGAAGGGGTGATAACAAGGAGGGAGGAGTAGGTATCAAAAGTAAGGTGACTGAAAGGGGTCCCTTGTCGGAACTTAGAGAGCCTCACACACCCAGAGTATTCGGTGTGAAACACACCTTGACTGGAGGGTGTCCAGTGTCATCATCGACTCACTGCCCCTCGACAGACCGGCGCTGCAATGTCTGTCGGAGCACCCGGAGGCACTCTTTTGGCGGGGTTCTTTTGTTCCTAGCCGACGGTGGGTGTGTGTGAGGATGAAAGAAGTGTAGTCTGTGCAAGTGTGGGTGCAAGTTAAAAAGGGTAGTCAGTCCACAATGACTTTTATTAACGTGGCTGATTCCCTGGTTAAAAGGGGTGAGAGGGGAGCTAGAGACCGTATAAATATACAGCAGGCTAACTCAACCCCCTGATGTGGTCAACATGTTTCTCGCCAACCGGCGATTCGTCAGGACCTCAACAAGGTACTACACATTAACACATGCTCATTCACTTTGAAGAAGGCAAAAACAACCTCTCTGGGTCGATGAACTAGAGGGCCAGGGGGTCCTGCTCTATTTAGGCGACCTAGAGGTAGGGTAAACGATGTAGATTAGAAAATAGCAAATCAAATCTCACTTAAATGACTTTCCATTTAGAACCATAAACGTGACTTTGGTGATAACTCTCCACACTGTGAGGGGTGGGGGGGGGGGGGTGGTTTATTGTGCAGAAGTGAAGGGAAACCAGTCATACCGGACAGTGGGTATAAGTTCCCTTATGAATCGGTCTAGTAATGGCAAGATTCATGTCTCACATTGGAAGTACCCCAGAGTGCTATTAATACACATACTGCGGTGTGCGGCCAAAACTTAAAAGAGGACACCCAATCCTAGGAGAGAAGCAGGTATATTCTTACCCTATAGGGCTGGACAAGAGCCTCGCAGTATACTCCCGTGAGGCCAGCGCTGTAAAGGTACCAGCCCAGTACCAGGGAGACCCATTGTCTCGGGAATTGGCTCACTACTTGAACCTCTATCGAAGTTCTGTGACGTGTTTCTTCAACCCATTGTGAAGAAGATACCGTCCTTTCTACAGGACACGAGAGATGTCCTACGTCTCATAGAAAACATTGTCGGGAGAGAAGAGGTGGACCTACTCCTTACGCTTGATGTGGAAGCGTTATACACCAACATCCCCCAAGCAGCCACACTAGAAGCTGTTGAATCTGCCCTCATGCAGCAGGAATGGTCATCATCTACCCCTATATCTTTCATCATGGCCTGTGCGAGCATTGCCCTAACGGAAAACTTTTTCGAATACCGCTCACAACTGTACCACCAAATTAGGGGTACTTCAATGGGTTCGACCTTTGCTCCCAGCATTGCCTGCATTTACATGGCGTCCTTTGAGAACCAGTTTATTTATCCTGATTCGAATCCCTTCAGACAACATCTAACATTATGGCGTCGTTACATCGACGATATTCTGGTACTCTGGAGGGGTGACCGTGACAGCTGCATTCAGTTCTGCACTTGGATCAATCAACAGAACCCCTATCTGAAATTTACAGGCACCATGTCAGAAACAGCCATACCCTTCCTTGACCTCACGATACGGTTGGGACCAGCCGGTCTGAGCACCACTCTTTTCCGTAAGGAGACGGACAGAAACAGTCTTCTTCTGTTCAATAGTCATCACCCTAGGGCACTACGCGAAAATCTTCCCTTTGGTCAATTCTTGAGGGTCCGTAGGAATTGCTCCTCTAGGGATGACTACAGACATGAAGCGAACACCCTACAACACAAACTGCATGACAGAGGGTACCCTACCAAATTGTTACGTGACTCTAATAAGAGAGCCCTAAACAACCATAGGGAGGCCCTCCTTGAAGTTCATCAAAAAGAACGTGATAACCTGATAACGTGTGTTACAAGTTTCACCAGAAACTCTAACTTCATCAAAAAAACAGTGAACAAGCACTGGGACATCCTTGGCGCAGGGGGTACTGATTTACCTAAACCTAGGTTCGCTTTCAAACGCACGGCTAACCTAAAGGACTCCCTGATACATACACGTCCTAAAAAACAATCCGCTGCCGGACTACGTACACTGTGGGACCTCCCTCCTGTTGTTGGACACTATCCATGTGGGGGTTGTGCGGTCTGTCCTCAGTCCAAACAATGCAAAGAAATAAAGTTAACTGAGTCTTTCACATGGAAACTTAACAGACACACGAATTGTAATAGCTCCAAGTGTATCTATCTACTGATTTGTCCCTGTGACAAATTCTACGTAGGGATGACCATGCGACAGGTGAAGACTCGGATAACGGAGCACAAAAGTAACATACGATGCTCAAAGACACACACAAGATTGTATGAACACTACCAACTACACAATCATTCTGCTGATAGCATTCAATGGCTAGTGCTTGAGTCCCAACCAACCATGAACAAGCAAGCACTGTTTAGACTTGAACAGAGATGGGTTCACCGGCTCCAACTTGATACAGTTGGGCTTAATGATGCAATTCCATGGGCTACCGTCTCAAGATAAGATCTCCTTACCCATCACCCCTGTCCTGTTGGCCATTGTCCTAGATAATATGACACACCTAGGTACCGACCATATCATTCCAGTGCTCTTGAGACATGCTACTTGGACTCACGACTACATTCCCCTTGGCATCGTTAAACCGCAGGGCCTAACAAGTAATGGGAAATGGGACCTCACCTCAGTATCACTCCCTTGGCCAGTGCCTTTAGCTACCCCAGTGTTTATCAAGGCCTACCTGGTTTTCCCGGTCTTGATTAACTATCCCACCACAGTACATTAGCACTCAATAACTGTGGACCCAGTATGATTATACCGGCCTCATCCTGGGGCTCCTCTGACACTTTATCGTTCCATGCAGTAATCCAGGGGAGCAACACACCCTGACCATACAGAGGGGTCTAGCCTGTTTCCCGTGAGGGCTCTAAATCAGACGACGGCACCCCAACCTGCCGTCATCTTCTATTCCATACACTATACCCCCTTGCCCCCCCTTCTCTCCTCTCCTGGCACTACCATAACCCCTAAACCCCCCCCTTCCCACCCCCCCTTTGCAGTAGCGCGTCCACTAGATGGCCGCTATACAAGGCCATTTGGTCTCAGAGACAGGCCAAGGTCACTACGCTACCTTTCGCACGCGCAGTTCGCGCCACAGGCACATCATAGGATACTGCCCTACCTGGGTTTTAATCTTAATGTATGATCGCCACAATTCCACTCGCAAAATAGTGCCCTTTTGATGTGTCACGACATGGGTCCTACTTTTTATGTACAATGTTTGACCCCACTTTGTGATACTCCAGCCCCTCTGATATGTCACCAACCTTGCAATCCGCATTCCCGAACATTAGCGCTTCTTCCAAGATGGCCCCCTAATTACGCCACTTGACTCTCTGACACCGGTCCAAGCCATCGCTTTTACTCTGCGCATGCGCGTGATGTGCGACGAGCGCGACACCACCGTTGCAGCTCCCAGACCGTAGACCTAGATATAATCGGTCACCTGATGGACTACCTCACCAGTTGCTCCGCACCCTGACCAGGTGCCGTGAGCATGAGGGGTAGGTCTGCCGCCGACCCAGCGCCCAATTTAAGGTAAGCGCCCTCTCTGACTTTCTAGGCTCTGACAGCCGTCCCTACTCAGCCGGAAGGACAGCACCCAGCATGGCTCACGGCGAACTAACGAAGCCCGATGAGAGTCTCCCTTACCCTCCCATTTCAAAACAGTGTTTGGCTTCCCCACTAGATAAGGGACCCTGCAAGTAGCGCAGTCAACATTTAAACCTTTTTACATCACCGCTCTACCAGTCCACCTTGCATGGCTGGTAACCGAAAGGAGTGTGGGCATTACCGGGGGGCGTCTGCTATATCCCCCTTTGCACCCCGTCTATCCCCTTTAGTCCCCTTTGCCCCCGCACTCATGGTACCTTCTCTAAGTATTTTTAACGCGGGTGGCTCCTTTAATACAACGCGTGACATCAACCACGTGATGCACGAAGCTGCCTGCACAATATTCACCGTATTTTTTATATACAAAAAATACCACCACCCTCAACCCTCCCCAACAGGCGATGACCAGAGCGTCTGCATCCCTATTTCCAAGCGCCCCCTCTAGCATCACACATGAGACTGAATACTGCAGTCTATACCCTGGGACCAGAATCCAGCCAAGTGAGCACTGTGATAGAGCTTGGACACCACCTTCAGGTCCCTGCCTACCAATATGCGATTGGTATCCTTTGTTATTTACCCTGACACCCTGACCTCGCATTATCCTGGGCTCTACCACGGAGGGTACTTTCCCCATCCAGCCTCCATCCCCACACCATCTCTACCTGAACCTGCTGGACTTTACGCCAACCCTTATCTCCCTCTTAATACCCCCTAGGTTCAACTTACCTAACAGCGCTGGCCTCACGGGAGTATACTGCGAGGCTCTTGTCCAGCCCTATAGGGTAAGAATATACCTGCTTCTCTCCTAGGATTGGGTGCCCTCTTTTAAGTTTTGGCCGCACACCGCAGTATGTGTATTAATAGCACTCTGGGGTACCTCCAATGTGAGACATGAATCTTGCCATTACTAGACCGATTCATAAGGGAACTTATACCCACTGTCCGGTATGACTGGTTTCCCTTCACTTCTACACAATAAACCCCCCCCCCCCTCACCCCTCACAGTGTGGAGAGTTATCACCAAAGTCACGTTTATGGTTCTAAATGGAAAGTCATTTAAGTGAGATTTGATTTGCTATTTTCTAATCTACATCTTTTACCCTACCTCTAGGTTGCCTAAATAGAGCAGGACCCCCTGGCCCTCTAGTTCATCGACCCAGAGAGGTTGTTTTTGCCTTCTTCAAAGTGAATGAGCCTGTGTTAATGTGTAGTACCTTGTTGAGGTCCTGACGAATCGCCGGTTGGCGAGAAACATGTTGACCACATCAGGGGGTTGAGTTAGCCTGCTGTATATTTATACGGTCTCTAGCTCCCCTCTCACCCCTTTTAACCAGGGAATCAGCCACGTTAATAAAAGTCATTGTGGACTGACTACCCTTTTTAACTTGCACCCACACTTGCACAGACTACACTTCTTTCATCCTCACACACACCCACCGTCGGCTAGGAACAAAAGAACCCCGCCAAAAGAGTGCCTCCGGGTGCTCCGACAGACATTGCAGCGCCGGTCTGTCGAGGGGCAGTGAGTCGATGATGACACTGGACACCCTCCAGTCAAGGTGTGTTTCACACCGAATATTCTGGGTGTGTGAGGCTCTCTAAGATCCGACAAGGGACCCCTTTCAGTCACCTTACTTTTGATACCTACTCCTCCCTCCTTGTTATCACACCTTCCCTGGGGAACTTTGTACTCTACTATTTGATTTAGTTGTTACAATGGCCCATGGTCCTGCCCACATTAGCGCAAAAGGAATTTGCAAACTGTTGGAACCTACATGGCACAACTCCAAAATACCAGCATATGCTGAAAAGCTGGTTAAAACATGTATGATTTGCCTAATGTACAACCCAGGAAAAGGCACCGTTACTCCCAAGGGAGGATTCTCTCCTCCTACCTTCCCGTTTGAAGTCCTCCATTTGGACTACATCCAGATGGACAGGTGCATTAACTTAAAAGAAGTCCTGGTAGTGGTCTGTGCATTCAGTCGATGGGTGGAAGCCTACCCCGTCAAAGACTGCACTGCTATCACTACCGCCAAAGTGCTGCTCAAGGAGTACCTCCCACGCTTTGGTTTGCCCCGCTTAGTCTAGAGTGACAACGGGACACACTTTAAAGCGCAAATCATGGATTATGTCTGTACAGCATTAGGCATAAAACAAAAATTTCACGCCGCCAACCACCCCCAGTCAGCTGGTCTAGTGGAGGTATACAATGGCATCCTAAAAACCAAAATGTCCAAAATAGTAGCCGAGACAGGTGTCACTTGGGTTGACGCTCTGCCCTTGGCCCTGCTGTCCACAAGAACCACGGCCCACACCAGGATAGGATTATCCCCCCATGAAATTGTGTTTGGGAGGCCTGCCAATGTCTGGGGTGTCCCTCGACCTAAGAAATTGTCCGATGTTGAATACCCTGTATTGACTGATTACCTGTACACTCTAACCAACACCTTTCCTACTCTTTATCAGCAGGTGTACGAGGCCATACCCGACAAAAGCGAGGGCCCAGGACACATCATCCAACCCGGCGACTGGGTACTGGTGAGGAACTTCCAGCGTACCAGAGCCTCGAGCTCGGCTGTCCACAGCCCCTTCAAGTGCTGCTCGCCACCCACACCGCTGTGAAAGTGGATGGTCGAAAGAACTGGGTACACTCTACCCACTGCCGGCGTGTCCCTCCGCCTCTCCCCTATGATCAGTGGGTGAGGGAAGGACCGGGAGACACAGAGACAGAGACAGTTCCAACCTTTGTCCCATTCAGCGATCCAGACTGCATTCTACATCCACTGAAGCGGAGAGTAACAACATACTAAGAGGAAGGGTGGAACCCTCCCTTAACACTGCTCAGCATCAAGAACAATTGTTTCGTGACCATACTGTCCCTGCTTCCAACAGATACAACTTACATTCCAGAGGGAAGGCTTGCCCTTGACTTTGCCAAGTGCCAATAGACTGTAGGGCTGTGATCCTCCCAGGCTGAGAGTAGTGCTGTTTGTAAGACTGAGGTAAAACATAAGGGCCCTCGGCCCCTGGATCCAGTGAAACAACCACCAATCACAGACAGCCACTAGGGTTCCCTGGCTTAGCACAATGGCCGCCTTCCCAAACACCCATATACAGAAACAAGATGCCAGTCTCCGACATAGTAGATATTTCATGGTCACCATGGTGACGCTGTTTGTCTCCCTCCTCTTATCTATCCTTGGTTGGCTCTTACTGATCTTCCATCCTGTTACATCACCAACTCCTACCCCGACTCCTGCAGAGCATCAGTAGTATACGCTACCAGCCCACAAATTACCCCGCCGTGCAGAATTTTTCAACAACACCTTCATCCAAATGTTGCACCGCCACCAACTGATCATGAACACTTCCAACTGCTGGGCATGCGGACTGATGCCACATTCCATGCTACATCCTGTCCCATTCTTTCCTTATCCATTTCCATCTCTGGGTCTTGTCTTGCATGGTCGATGTTGATGCAGGAGGCCTACACTGTCAATGGTACTGCCCATCCTGTCCTTGGTATATTCCGTAATGACTTCTGGCGGAACAGATCTGGCAATGCCAATGCTCCTTTTGGCCGATCAGCTCTTCCACATTGCTACTTCCCCCAGATGAACTCGGTGAGATGGTAGTTTTCAACTCCACCACTCGACAAACATTTTCCAGGTTCGGCACCAGAAAGATACTGCCTAATGAAAGAGACACTCTGAATGTCATAAATGTGCAAGGCCGTGTCTGCATCCATGGCCTAGGGACTAAGAAAATTGGCACCAGTATATGTGACATCACTAAAACACTAAACATTCACATCTTTTCCGAAGCTGGTGGCATCCCCCAACACCTATTTTATCTGTAGAACTGCTGCCTACACCTGGCTCCCCCGTAACTGTTCTGGCACCTGCTATCTGGCCTTCCTCCACACACCAACATATTCCACACATGGAGTTTACCATCTGTCAATGAAGGGCGTCCTGCGACGCTCACGTAGGGGTGTCATATCAGCCGAAGGTACAGCGGGCCAGGAAGCTGGGGACTTCTTTAAAGGTATGCTTCCATTCTGGGGCCCCTTGGCAAACAGTCGAGCTATATGAGGACTGACCAGGGTGCTTGAGGCCACCATCACAGTAACAGCTGGTGCCCTCTCCAACATCACTGCAGAGCTGCAGGTGGACCACCTCATAACACTCCAGAACAGAATGGTCCTAGACGTCATCCTGGCTGATCGTGGTGGTGTATGTAAATTGATCGGCTCCAGCTGCTGCGTGTATATTCCGGACAACACACCTACAGTATACAATGCCATCCAACGTCTGCATCGTCTCTCTTCTGAAGTACATCTGGATGAAGGCAACTGGTCCCTCACCGGCTGGATCTGGGGCCTTCTTTCCCAGTGGGGTTGGAGGGTCCTCATCTTCCTTGCATTAGGAGTAGCTGTACTGGTCTCCTTTTTGTGTTTTTAGTGCCTGCCAGTGCTCTGTACAATGTGTGTGCAGACCATCAAGCCTCCGCCATCAAACATTCACAACACCAATATGATGGTGATGATCCAGCAAGAAACAGATGGCCTTATGAACATTGACATTTCCTAAAGTATTTGCCACTCTATGGCAAAAGGAGGGTCTGAGGAAAAGTATTTTTTGATCGACAATCATTTTTAACAGGACTCCATTGGTTTTTGCATTGCCATCTTGTGGCAAACACTTTTACAGGACCCACCTGGTCGTTTTTCCTGATGTACGAGGAAAATTCTATCAGCACGACAGCAATCCATTTTTGCAGGCCTGCATTTCTGCCCAGGAACTGTCACCCGCCCAACCCCCTGTTCTCTGCAGTTCATCAGAAAGCCACATGGCCCTCACCCCCAGTGAATGATTCATTTTTCCTCTCCTGCTCCCAGCCTGATAAAACATCCTTGACACCATGATCAGGTTATCTGGACAATGGTCTGACTGCTGAACTTTCATCCAGACATTCGGAGAATGGCTCGTAAAGCAGGGGGTTTTGATCAAGGCAACTGGGCAAAGAAACCTGAGGAAACCAAGCCCCGATCAAAGCAGAACTAACATTTGACTGTGTACCTTGCCTTGACCAGGTCACTAACTGCAAACACCACCTGTTTCCTGCTAATCAACAACAAACACTGCCCTGATTGAGCAATGGTCTGGCAGCCAGAAGGCTGGAATAAGAAATGTATAAAAGGCTTGTTAGCTACGGATTTAAGTAGCAGCCTCCTCTGTCTTGTCTTTGACTAGCTTGGGACTCTGTTCCATAGCCCGGGCTATTAAAATAAATCTGGGTTCCTCCTGCAGACAAAGGCTCCTGTGTCTCCTTTTACTACGTACAAAGGGTATGGAAGAGACCCTGTAAGTGGGTTATTCCGGTTCTTCAGCTCCAAAAGTGGGTGTTTTTATACAGGTCCAAAGCGGTTTGCCCGGTTTACGGGAACGAGAGATAGACTTGGTAGCAGGGCTCAAAACGCTGGGAAATGCTGCATTTGGCGGCCCCGGAAGGGAAACGTGCTGCCTGACTTCAGGGAGCCAGAAAAACCGCATGACTCTTCCAAAGGTCACAGGACACTCCCAGGGGCTCAAAGGTCTCAGGATGTAAGGAAGTGGTCAAATTCCTCCAGCCAGAGGCTCCTAAAGTGTGCGTTTTTACGCAGGTTAAAAGCGGTTAGCCAGGTTTTCGGGGTCGAGACACGGACTTGGCAGCAGGGCTCAAAACGCTAGGATATGCCGCATTTGGTGGCCCCGGAGCCCAGAAACGTGCTGCTTGACTTTTGGGAGACAGAAAAACTACGACTCTTTCGAAGGTCACAGGAAGCTCCCAGTGGCTCAATGGTCTCAAGTTGTAAGGAAGTGGTCAAACTCCTCCAGCCAGAAGCTCCAAAAGTGTGTGTTTATATGCAGTTGCAAAGAAGTTTGCCTGGTTTTCAGGAACGAGACACACACTTGGCAGCAAGGCTCAATCCTTGGGAAATGCCACATTTGGCAGCCCTGGAGCCCAGAAACTTGCTGCTTGACTTTGGGGAGCCAGAAAAATCACATGACTCTTTCAAAGGTCACTGGACGCTCCCAGGGGATCAAAGTTCTCAAGCTGTAAGGAAGTGGTAAAATTCCTCCAGCAAGAGGCTCCAAAAGTATGCGTTTTTACACAGGTCCAAATCGGTTTGCCTGGTTTTCGGGTTCGAGACACAGACTTGTCAGCAGGGCTCAAAAACACTGGGAAATGCTGCATTTGGTGACCAAGGAGCCCGGAAATGTGCTGACTGACTTCGGGGAGCCAGAAATTCCACATGACTCTACCAAAGGTCACAGGACGCTCCTAGGGGCTCAAATGCCTCAAGCTGTAAGGAGGTGGTCAAATTCCTCCAGCCAGAAGCCCAAAAAGTGTGCGTTTTTACACAGGTCCAAAGTAGTTTTCCGGTTCTCAGGAACGAGACACACACTTGGAAGCGGGGCACAAAACGCGCTGCTTGACTTCTGGGAGACAGAAAAAACACGACTCTTCCGAAGGTCACAGGAAGCTCCCAGTGGCTCAATGGTCTCAAGTTGTAAGGAAGTGGTCAAACTCCTCCAGCCAGAAAGCTCCTAAAGTGTGCGTTTATATGCAGGTGCAAAGAAGTTTGCCTGGTTTTCAGGAACGAGACACACACTTGGCAGCAAGGCTCAATCCTTGGGAAATGCCACATTTGGCAGCCCCGGAGCCCAGAAACTTGCTGCTTGACTTTGGGGAGCCAGAAAAATCACATGACTCTTCCAAAGGTCACTGGACGCTCCCAGGGGATCAAAGTTCTCAAGCTGTAAGGAAGTGGTAAAATTCCTCCAGCAAGAGGCTCCAAAAGTATGGGTTTTTACACAGGTCCAAATCGGTTTGCCTGGTTTTCGGGTTCGAGACACAGACTTGTCAGCAGGGCTCAAAAACACTGGGAAATGCTGCATTTGGTGACCAAGGAGCCCGGAAATGTGCTGACTGACTTCGGGGAGCCAGAAATTCCACATGACTCTACCAAAGGTCACAGGACGCTCCTAGGGGCTCAAATGCCTCAAGCTGTAAGGAAATGGTCAAATTCCTCTAGCCAGAAGCCCCAAAAGTGTGCGTTTTTACACAGGTCCAAAGTAGTTTTCCCGGTTCCCAGGAACGAGACACACACTTGGCAGCAGGGCACAAAACACTGGGAAATGCAACATTAGGCAGCCCCAGAGTCTGGAAACGTGCTGCTTGACTTCGGGTAGCCATTAAAAACGCATGACTCTTCCAAAACTCACATGGCGCTACCAGGGGCTCAAATGTCTCAAGCTTTAAGGAAGTGGTCAAATTACTCCAGCCAGAGGCTCCAAAAATGGGTGTTTTTATACAGGTCCAAAGCGGTTTGCCCGGTTTGCGGGAACTAGACATAGACTTGGTAGCAGGGCTCAAAATGCTGGGAAATGCTGCATTTGGCTGTCCCGGAAGGGAAACGTGCTGCCTGACTTCGGGGAGCCAGAAAAACCACATGACTCTTTCAAAGGTCACAGGGCACTCCCAGGGGCTCAAAGGTCTCAGGCTGTAAGGAAGTGGTCAAATTCCTCCAGCCAGAGGCTCCAAAAGAGTGCGTTTTTATGCAGGTTAAAAGCGGTTTGCCTGGTTTTCGGGGTCGAGACACGGACTTGGCAGCAGGGCTCAAAACACTGGGAAATGCTGCATTTGGTAGCAAGGGGCCCGTAAACATGCTGCCTGACTTCTGGAAGCCATATAAAACACATGACTCTTCCAAAGGTCACAGGATGCTCCCAGGGGCTTAAAGGTCTCTAACTGTAAGGAAGTTGTCAAACTCCTCCAGCCAGAAGCTCCAAAAGTGTTTGTTTTTAATCAGGTCCAAAACTGCTTGCCAGGTTTTCGGGGTCGAGACACAGACTTGGTAGCAGGGCTCAAAACGCTTGGATATGCCGCATTTGGTGACCCCGGAGCCCAGAAACATGCTGCTTGACTTCTGGGAGCCAGAAAAACCACGACTCTTCCGAAGGTCACAGGTAGCTCCCAGTGGCTCAATGGTCTCAAGTTGTAAGGAAGTGGTCAAACTCCTCCAGCCAGAAGCTCCAAAAGTGTGCGTTTATATGCAGGTGCAAAAAAGTTTGCCTGGTTTTCAGGAACGAGACACACACTTGGCAGCAAGGCTCCATCCTTGGGAAATGCCACATTTGGCAGCCCCGGAGCCCAGAAATTTGCTGCTTGACTTTGGGGAGCCAGAAAAAACACATGACTTTTCCAAAGGTCACAGGACGCTCCCAGGTGCTCAAAGGTCTCAAGCTGCAAAGAAGTGGTTAAACTCCTTCAGCCAGAAGCTCCAAAAGTGTGTGTTTTTTTGCAGGTCCAAAGACGTTTTCCTGGTTCTCAGTAACGAGACACACACTTGGCAGCAGGGCAAAAAACGCTGGAAAATGTAGCATTTGGCAGCCCCAGAGTCTGGAAACTTGCTGCTTGACTTTGGGGGGCCAGAAAAACCACATGCCTCTTCCAAAGGTCACAGGACTCTCCCAGGGGCTCAAAGTTCTCAAGCTGTAAGGAAGTGATCAAATTCCTCCAGCAAGAGGCTCCAAAAGTATGCTATTTTATACAGGTCCAAAGCGGTTTGCCCGGTTTTTGGGGTCTAGACACAGACTTGGCAACAGGGCCCAAACCGCTGGGAAATGCTGCATTTGGCGGCCCGGAGCCCGGAAACATGCTGCTTGACTTCGGGGAGCCAGAAAAACCATGACTCTTACAAAGGTCATAGGACGCTCCCAGAGGTTCAATGGTCTCAAGTTGTAAGGAAGTGGTCAAAATCCTCCAGCCAGAAGCTCCAAAAGTGTGCGTTTATATGCAGGTCAAAAGAAGTTTGCCTGGTTTTCAGGAACGAGACACACACTTGGCAGTAGGACTCAAAACGCTGGGAAATGCTGTAATTTGCGGCCCCGGAGCCCGGAAACTTGCTGCTTTACTTTGGGGAGCCAGAAAAACCACATGACTCTTCCAAAGGTCACACGACACTCCCAGGGGCTCAAAGGTCTCAAGCTATAAGTAAGTGGTCAAATTCCTCCAGCCAGAGGCTCCAAAAGTGTGCGTTTTTACATAGGTCCAAAGCGGTTTGCCCAGTTTTCGGGGACGAGACACAGACTTGGTAGCAGGGTTCAAAATGCTGACAAATGCTGCATTTGGCAGACCCGCAGCCAAGAAACCTGCTGACTGACATCAGGGATCCAGAAAACCACATGACTCTTCCAAAGGTCACTGGACGCTCCTAGGATCTCAAATGTCTTAAGATGTAAGGAAATGGTCAAATTCCTCCAGCCAGAGGTGAAGTGCTGGGTTTTTCAGAACCCAGTGGTGCCAGGGGACACACCCTAAGACTTCGAGTTCTTCCTGTTTCAGACTACAGAAATGCAGAGTCTTCTTGGTGAAGTCAAAGATCGAATTTATTGGCTGCAGCCAGTAACAGGTATCCTAGAAGTACAACACGGTGTATATTCTCAGGAGACTGCTCAACCTTACAAAGCCAGCCATCCCTTTTTATACAAAATATTATGCTTTAGGCAAACATTCCTTATTTTACAGTTGATCATTCACATATTTCTACGACAAAGAAAAGCAGATTCATGATGACAAGCCCATTTTCAGTTTGTCCAGCCCACAATCAATTACCCGGCAAGGCCCAAAATTTTCATCAGATATCGGACGGACCCCTAATAAAATCGGGCCCCTCCTCATCGTAAAGCAGGTCATAAAGAAAGAAACAGAGACAGGTGTGTGTAAGATTAGGCATGGTTTGTATGCGATGAAAGGTTTCTGGTATGCTGTGCCTTGATACTAATCTCGATCGACCACTGGGAAAGGAACTGGCCGAACAGGTTTTGGCTTCAGGCAGTGGAGTCAGCTTGCCCAGGTCACACAAAAGTCAGCAAAGGTGTACGTGTCCTTAAGACTCGTTTTGGCCTTAGTCATGGGCCTATGTGAGGGCAACCACAAAATGGCTTGCCATGCACAAAATGGAACCCGAGGGTTCAGAATTAAATCCCTGATTTAATGATGATCTCACCACTCAAACGTGACGAAAATACTCGCACACCTTACTCTTGTCCTTTTCGGTCTGAGGTTACCAAAAACGTCATTATTCAACGACTTTTATAACACGGGTAAAGAATTTCAGTACCACAGCCCTCCTTTTGCCCTTACATAGGCAATAACCTATACCCACGCTAATCTGAGTCCAGGTCTATATTAATAAATTCATTGAGATGTTGCTGTAGCATCATCCTATTACTTAGCTCGTCCCTCGATACAGGTTTCCTTACACACGATGTAGCACAGAGGCCACATATAGCAGGAGCACACTGTACGCACAGACAGAACAGGAAAAGAATGGCTAAGATCATCCCGATGACCATCAAAATCTTCCATCCCCAGACGGATATTAGTTCCCAGAACCACCCCATCAATGTCCAATCTCCTTTATCCACATGAATAGATTCGGAGATCTTATGCAGTTTGGAAATGGCCTGGTACACTTTCCGAGCGTTATCTGGAATGAAAACACAGCAACTTGATTGGATCACTTTACATACCCCACCTCGGTCTGCAAGTATGACATCTAACGCAACTCTGTTCTGAAGAGTCATGAGACGATCCGACTGGAGCTCAGCAGTCAAGTTACTAAGGGCACCGGCAGTTTCAACTACGGTGGACTCAACCACCCTCGTTAATTGCCTTATGTTCCTGCTGTTAACCATAATTCCCCAAATTGGCAGAAAACCCTTCAAGAAGTCTCCCAATTCTTGTCCTGCAGTGTCTTCCTTGCTGAAGACACCTCTAACTACCCTTGTCTTGTGGTAATCTGCCGCAGCTGTGTAGGTGGGAGGCAACAGGAACGAAACAAAACATTTGCCCGAGAAGTCAGGGGGCAACCATGTGTAGGCTCTATCATGACAGATGAAATAGGTACCCTTAGCTGCTAGGAACGAAGGGGAAGTCTGAGACGCAAAAACATATGTCTCAGTGCAGATACTCTTCCCTAACTGAGCTCTGGGATTCTTGCCATTACCTTGCAGACATAGGTGACCCTGATGGGGTACAATCCAAATCGGGGAGGATCTCTTTGCTCGCTGGTTCTCATTCAGAGTAACTCCATATCCGGTCACGTTCCATCCAATATACGCTAGTGTCTCATCTCTCGGGATAGTCTCATAGGAAGTAGCTTCTCTAATCATATCTACTATACCCTTAACTAGAGCACTATTTTTTGGATTATCTTTTACAGAACGTAGGGGGTGGACTTCATGGGCATAGATGAACATTGTTCTGTATGCCCACACAGAACCATTATGGCTGAAAGGCAGGACCAGATAAGGGATACCTTTATCAGTAGTATGAGGCATAAGACCACACACCCAACAGTTAGTCGTGTTCACTACTAATTGGTGTTGGTGCAAAAGCTGAACGAAGGAGTTATTAACGAACTCTAATCTTCTAACGGACTCATGTTTAGGTAGAGGGTGAAAAGAATGCGAGGAAACAGTAGAGGGAGGTATGGGCTGTGTAGTGGGTGCAAATGTCACTCGGAAAGAGAATAAGACATATCCTATTAAAAACATCATTACACTAAACAACATGAAAATGCATAATATCAAAAAACGTTTCTTGGTCATCATTATACACATTTTGGCTTTAAAGTTCATCTCTTTGGCAGGTCTCTCCATCTCGAAAAACTCCATCCTCTAACCGTGCTGCTCACGGAGGTAGGGTGTTCCTTGCTAAGGAATGCGCCTGTCAGTCCAGGGAACTCCCAAGGACCAACCAGAACCGTCGACCTTGTGTCTTCGGCTTGCACTCCAAAGACTTGTCGCCCGCGACCCTACAGCTGAACCCGGGTGGTGGTTCGAAAAACAAAAATAAAAAAGTTTTTCAGATGAGAGAGCTGCACTTTCAAAAATAGCAAAGAAAAGGAGTTTATTTGTCCATAGTTCTCGGCCTCAGATTATAACAGCTTTTTCCAGATAATGTCTGGTCCTCGAACAAAAGTTCAGGCTCTGTAGTGTTCAATCGAATTGACGGTGGCACAGCTTCTTGCAAAAGATTGTCACTTTCACGTTCAGTATTTGTTCCTTTCACACGTGCATCGCTGAAAGGCAGAAAACGAGGCACAGTCTCAGTCTCAGAGTCAGCGATACCCTCCTGGACCCACTGGTCGTACGGCAGAGGCAAAGGGACCCTCTTACAATGTACACCATGGATCCAGTGCTTCTTTCCTTCCACTCGTACTGCGGATCTTGTTGATAGCAGGACAAGGTGGGGGCCTGTCCAACGGGGTTGATCGTTCTTTGTCCGCTGGAAATTTTTCACCAAGACCCATGAGCCAGGATCGATGATGTGACCGGGATCTTCAGAAGTCTGAGGCAGAGTATCATGAACATGTTGGTGTAAAACACTCAATTTAGCCGTCAAATCATACAAGTAATCAAGCAGTACAGGGTGTTTGATCTCACTGAATTTTGTCGGCCTTGGCACTCCCCATATGTTGGCCGGGCGGCCGAACACAATTTCGTAAGGACTAAGTCCCACTCGCGAATGCACAGTCATTCTTGTTGATAGAAGTGCTAAAGGCAAAGCGTCAGGCCATTTAAGACCAGAGCTCGCTTGAATCTTGGCCAATTTTAGTTTTAGCGTGCCATTATAGCACTCTACTAGTCCAGCTGATTGGGGGTGATTTGCAGCGTGAAATTTTTGCTGGATTCCTAGCCCTTCACATACTTTCTTCATCACTCGACCCACAAATTCACTCCCGTTATCACTCCAGACCATTCTCGGCAAACCAAACCTAGGGAAAAACTCTTTGACAAGGGTTTTAGCTGTGGATAAGGCAGTATTATCTTTCAGGGCATATGCTTTTACCCATCTTGAAAAGGCACAAACAACAACGAGTACGTATTTCAAATTGTTGCACCTTTCCATGTGGATGAAATCTAGCTGCAAAACCTCGAACGGATACGTTGGAGGCGCAAAATGACCAGCTGGAGTTGGGGTTCCCCTACCAGGATTGTATTTCAGACACACCACACAATTCTTGACCAAATTCTCTGCACACTTAGGAATTCCAGCATTTTGCCATACTGGAGCCAACACCTTACAAATCCCTTTCATACTGATATGAGCCATTCCATGGGCCATTGTAACCACTGCAAGCACATACGCATCGGGTAGCAACCATCGCTGATGCTCTGACAATTCAACCCAACAACCATTTGCATCCATTTTACCCGTACTCTCTCTCCACACACTCAACTCTTTATCTGAAGCTTCAGCTTGAATAGACTTCACACTGTCTATCGTATCTTCACACATTCCAACGTCACCAACCCATCTTGCAGGGCCTGCAACATACATTTGACTCATCACATCCCTTGCTGTTTCTTTTGCGACTTTGTCAGCAAATGCATTGCCACGACCAACATCATCAGTAACCTTCTTGTGTGCACTACATTTCACAATCGCAACTTGCAACGGCAAAGTCAGTGATTCAAGAAGCTCATTCACCAACTGACCATGCTGTATCTTAGCTCCAGTGAAGTCAGAAACCCACGTTCTTTCCACAATCGTCCAAAACTATGAGCCACACCAAACGCATACTGGCTGTCAGTATATATGGTCACTTTCATTCCTTTTGACAACACACATGCTCTCGTACGTGCAATCAACTCTGCTGCTTGAGCTGAATTATGTGGGATACGTGCAGTTTCAACAATCGTATGCAAAGTCGTAACAGCATATGCCGCAGTCGTATCACCATTCGGAAGCTTGAAGCACGAACCATCCACCCATAAGGTACTATCACACTTCACAAGAGGAGTGTCCTTAAGATCTACTCTCCCTTTCGTTTCTTCTTCTGTCCTGAGAAAGCAATCATGCTGTTCAGAAACATCTGTCTCTGCTACAATCGGCAACAACGTAGCTGGATTCAACGTATTGCATCTCTTTATGTGCACATGACTCGCTAAAAGTGTCAACTCGTAACCTGACAATCGAGCACTAGTTAAGTGCTGTGTCTTGGTCCTGTTTAACAAAATGTCCACTGCATGTGGAACCATCACAATAAACATATTATTCATCACTAAACCAGCAGACTGCCGAATAGAAACAGCTGCTGCCGCTGTGGCTCTCAAGCAACTAGGCAACGCTCTAGCTACCGGATCCAAAGTCGACGAAAAATACGCGCATGGACGCCGCTTGTCCCCAAAAGACTGTGTCAGCACTGACAATGCACATCCTTCTTTCTCATGGACATACAGTGTAAAGGGCTTATTGTAGTCGGGGGTACCCAACACAGGAGCCGAACACAATGCATCACGCAATTCGGAAAAACTTTTCTGACAATCTTCAGACCACGGAAGGGGATTCGGTGTATCTTTACAGGTCAATGCTACCAAAGGTTTGGCCAGCAAAGAAAAATTCGGTATCCATTGTCAGCAATATGATGTGATACCCAAGAAAGCACGCACTTCTCTCTGTGTCATTGGCACACTCAATTTTGCAATTGCCTGAATTCTTTCTGGGGTCAGTTTCCTTCCCTCCTTCGATAAGAGATGACCTAAGTAGGTCACTTCTTGTCGACAATATTGCAGTTTTGAAAGAGACACTTTGTGATGTAAATCAGACAAATGACGCAACAACGATAAGGTGGCTTCTTTACAAATTTCCTCAGTATCTGCAGCGATTAGCAAATCATCGACGTACTGAATAAGGGCAGCGCCATCAGGTAAAACAATCGCATCAAGCTGTGTTTTTAGAGCCTGACTATAGATTGATGGACTCTCACAGTAGCCTTGAGGAGCGCGTTTGAACCGGAAGCTTCGACCTCCTAAACAGAAGCCGAAAATATCCCTGCTCTCCTCGGCAATTGGGATGCTGAAGAAAGCATTCTTCAAGTCAATCACCGAGAACCAAGTCGCGGAAGCTGGAATCATAGTCAATAGAGCAGTGATATCAGGAACAACTGGAAACTGTGGCACACTGATTTTATTCACCTCTCTAAGATCAATCACAAACCTGTAAACAGGTGGCTGAGAAGGGTCAGTACGCTTCAAAACAGGCAGAACAGGACTATTGCAAACGTTACCTCTAGTTTCTTCCATTACATCTTTTTCAATCAGATCATAAATGATCGCTAGCAACGCTTTTTCACCTTCACTAGAGATCTTGTATTGGGGAATGCGTGGCATTTTAACATTGGCTTTCAATGTCACAACATATGGCGGTATTTCCAAAAGACCCACATCATTAGGACCAGTAGCCCAAAGAATATCAGGAACTAACAACAATTCTGTCGGAAGTTTATCTTTCGACACATACATTGGGGAGACCACTTTCTTACCCAGTGTAAGTTGCACTCCCGAAGGAGAACAATACAATGTCGCATACAATCTTTTCAACAGATCCAATCCTAACAAGTTCTCACCACAACCTGTCGCCAGAATAAGGGGTGCTTCGAATTCACAACGTCCAACAGAAAGGGACATAGGACTAGAAATCGGGTTCCTAACCGGGGCGCCAGAAAAACCTACTGAAACATTCGTCTCGCCAGACAAAGGTGCGCCAGGGAGTTTAGAGTGCATAATAGAACTCTTTGTAGCACCAGTATCCAACAGAAAAGGCTCTGACACACCTGATGTAATCACCTCAACATAAGGTCCACTCTGATCTACTGGAACTGAAACAACTCCCTCTCTCTGTCTATGGCTGTCCTAGCAATCATTACCTTCCATATTCTCATCTTCTGCATAGTAGTCATCAGCATAGTACTGAGTCGTCCTACCAGACGCGTTATTCTGCTGAGCAAAACTATTCATTGAATATTGAGGAGGAAAAGGACGCTCGTTCTGGGGGAAATTTCCACGTCCTCTACCTCTAGGAGCTTGTTGAAAACCTCGACCTCTTGCGCTAGAAACACCATTCATACGCTGTGACAAAACAGGACAGCTACTTTTAAAATGACCCTCTTCTTTACAATATGCACACTGATTGGGACCTACCAGAGCACACTGTTGAGGATACTTGAACCTTTGCGAGTTCCTCTGAAACTGTTGAGGTTGCTGATAGTCACGCTGACCACCACGAGGCGGATACGTCTGCTGTAAAAGAACCTTTGTCTTCAACTCTTTAGTTTTCTTGTCTGCTCTGTCCTTCTCATCTTTATCCCTATTCTCGTAATACTGTGCAGTAGCCAATATCTGTGCTGAGGAGGAAACGGCCCAAGAACTCTCTGAATCTTTCAATTTCTTGCACAGCTCGGGAAGCAAATTGTGCACAAACTTGTCAACGAACAACCGTTGACCACCTTCTGTACTCATATCTTGACCACTGTGGTCGATAAACGTCTCTTCAAACCTGGTAAAGAAATCAGACACTGTTTCATCTTTCTTCTGCTTACACGCAGACAATTTGTCCCAATTCACTCGCATAGCAGGCATTAAAGTCTTCATGTATGTAACAATTTTTCCAGGGAGGTGTGCAACTAAAGGTTCGGGTTTAGCACCACCAATTTGTCGGCCATCTGCAGCAGCGATATTAACCCATGAATCACCTAACTCTTGTGCATGATCCGTATGACGGATCAATCCCCATAAAGGCTGCGGAACAACATTTCCAAACAACATGTCTATGTCGGCTAAATTCATAATACAGGAGTCTGCGGTCTGTGATAATTCCTTATAATACCCTGCAGGATTTTTACGGGGGTCAGGTAATGTCTGTTTAAGAGCCAAGACTTCCGCTCTTTTCCATGGAACATGTACCCAAACACGCTGAAAGTGTGGCGGAATGGCCGGATTAGCATTCGGGTCCCCTTCTCTCCAAACTGGGGGAACTTCTCTCATTGGATATTGTTTCACCTTCTTTTTAACAGAGGAATCAGGCTCAAACAACGACCGAGAAATACCCTCACTCCTAAACGACAATAATGTCGCAACTGCTTTCTCAACATCGGAACCTACAATCGTGCCTTTTGCAAACTCGAACCGTACACGGCTCAACTCAGGCGGATTGGATTCCAAATCATTATCCTCCAATTCCTCACAAAGAAAAGCACACATTTTCTCAAGAACATATCTCTGCTTCGGTGCTTCCCATTGATGGAAGACATCCATAACAGACTCTAGCTCATATCTGGTGGGGTCAGTAACCCAGTTATGTGCCATATAATCCAATGTTTCCCGCTCCCTAGAGTCAGGCAGTTGACTACGCAACTGTTTGCGCGTTGAAACAGGGGTCATACTTGTTGCCCCAAAGAGAGGATATAGAAGACTAGCAACAGTATCAGTCATTCTCTGTCGAACAGAAGGAGAAGTCAACGAAAGAACTGGAGGAAAAACAGAGTGAGGCAAGGCAGACGCAGATGCAGACGCAGAGGCAGTATCAGGAGGAGTATCAGAAAAGGTAGTCGATGCAGTAGGCAAAGTCGTAGGAAATATAGGTGGAGCAGGTAGCAAAGTCGGCGGCCCTTGAGGAGGCAGCGCCGTAGCAGTAGGAGCCAACTGAAGAGGAGCTGGGGGCTGTGGAAGAATCTGAGGCACAACACCCGGGTGTTGCACAACTATGGGTTGCGGAGGTGCTGTAGCACTCAGCGCATAAGGGGGTGGCGAACTCAATAAATGTGACATTAGAGGATCTTTTTCAAGTTCTTTTGCTGCATCTTGCTGGAGAGGCGGCAAAACTGGATAACATTTATCAATCGCCATTTTACGTTGCCTGTGCAACTGCTCACTCGCCTGTTCTTCTTTGTTATCTTTAAACTGCGTAGCAGCTTGTATTATCGAGATACCCCTTTCTCTCTTATTTCTCTTCGCTAATTTAATTTCTTTCTGTTTGGCTTCCTTTCGCCTTAGGCGGAAAGAGTCAAACATCGCCGGCCGGGCTTTCTTCTTAAAAAGTCTAACCTCTAGATTATCTAAAATCTCTGTGTCAAGACTACCATATTGGGGCCATTTCAGAACACCATCTTTACTGGTGTATCGGATCCATACTTCATTATATAAGTTGGAGTTCCAATTGGAGGAACCGGACACGAGTCCTCCAATCGGGAATCCCTATTACAACCAAGACAAAACAAATTTCCAAGTCTGCTAAGACCAGGCATCTTCGCTCTCTAGTCTAGCTTCAAACTTCAAGGGGATATTGAATACGATAGTCTCGTGAATACACGAGTCCCTCGGCTTTGGTACTTGCAAGTTCCAAATCAAAGATCCCAAGGGGATACCCAAACTAAGAACCAAACTAAGGACTGGGAGACGCTCCACTCATACTTATCTGAGGTATCGATGACGTCACCAGAAGACTAGTCTATCGTCTCGCTCTACAAATCATCAAAGGGTCCAAAACAGGGCGATAGTCAGGGCAGCAGTCCTTCGTAGCCGTTGGGAAGCGGGGAACCTCGCAGCAAAGACTTTCGTACCACGACGACATACAGGGGTCGATGAAGTGGTTGGTCTTCCTCCAGAATTTCACACGAAGCTCCTCACGAACCTCTGGCTTGGACCGGTACCGCTGAAATCGCCCCACTTGGGCGCCAACTGAAGTGCTGGGTTTTTCAGAACCCAATGGTGCCAGGGGACACACCCTAAGACTTTGAGTTCTTCCTGTTTCAGTCTACAGAAACGCAGAGTCTTCTTGGTGAAGTCAAAGATCGAATTTATTGGCTGCAGCCAGTAACAGGTATCCTAGAAGTACAACACGGTGTATATTCTCAGGAGACTGCTCAACCTTACAAAGCCAGCCATCCCTTTTTATACAAAATATTATGCTTTAGGCAAACATTCCTTATTTTACAGTTGATCATTCACATATTTCTACGACAAAGAAAAGCAGATTCATGATGACAAGCCCATTTTCAGTTTGTCCAGCACACAATCAATTACCCGGCAAGGCCCAAAATTTTCATCAGATATCGGACGGACCCCTAATAAAATCGGGCACCTCCTCATCGTAAAGCAGGTCATAAAGAAAGAAACAGAGACAGGTGTGTGTAAGATTAGGCATGGTTTGTATGCGATGAAAGGTTTCTGGTATGCTGTGCCTTGATACTAATCTCGATCGGCCACTGGGAAAGGAACTGGCTGAACAGGTTTTGGCTTCAGGCAGTGGAGTCAGCTTGCCCAGGTCACACAAAAGTCAGCAAAGGTGTACGTGTCCTTAAGACTCATTTTGGCCTTAGTCATGGGCCTATGTGAGGGCAACCACAAAATGGCTTGCCATGCACAAAATGGAACCCGAGGGTTCAGAATTAAATCCCTGATTTAATGGTGATCTCACCACCCAAACGTGACGAAAATACTCGCACACCTTACTCTTGTCATTTTCGGTCTGATGTTACCAAAAATGTCATTATTCGACGACTTTTATAACACGGGTAAAGAATTTCAGTACCACAGAGGCTCCAAAAGTTTGAGTTTTTACACAGGTCCAAAGCGGTTTGCCCTGTTTTTGGAGTCGAGACACAGACTTGGCAGCAGGGTACAAAATGCTGGAAATGCTGCATTTCATGGTCCCGGAGCACGGAAACGTATTGCTTGACTTTGGGGAGCCAGAAAAACCACATGACTCTTCCAAAGGTCACGAGACACTCCCAGGGGCTCAAAGGTCTCAAGCTGTAAGGAAGTGGTTAAACTCCTCCAGCCAGAATCTCCAAAAGTGTGCGTTGATATGCAGGTCCAAAGCGGTTTGCCCGGTTTTCGGGAACTAGACATAGACTTGGTAGCAGGGCTCAAAACGCTGGGAAATGCTGCATTTTGCGGCCCGGAAGGGAAACGTGCTGCCTGACTTCGGGGAGCCAGAAAAACCACATGACTCTTCCAAAACTCACAGGGCGCTACCAGGGGCTCAAATGTCTCAAGCTGTAAGGAAGAGGTCAAATTACTCCAGCCAGAGGCTCCAAAAATGGGTGTTTTTATACAGGTCCAAAGCGGTTTGCCCGGTTTTCGGGAACTAGACATAGACTTGGTAGCAGGGCTGAAAACGCTGGGAAATGCTGCATTTCGCGGCCCCGGAAGGGAAACGTGCTGCCTGACTTCGGGAAGCCAGAAAAACCACATGACTCTTCCAAAGGTCACAGGGCACTCCCAGGGGCTCAAAGGTCTCAGGCTGTAAGGAAGAGGTCAAACTTTCTCCAGCCAGAGGCTCCAAAAGGGTGCATTTTTACGCAGGCTAAAAACGGTTTGCCTGGTTTTCGGGGTCGAGACACGGACTTGGCAGCAGGGCTCAAAACACTGGTAAATGCTGCATTTAGTAGCAAGGGGCCCGTGAACATGCTGCCTGACTTCTGGAAGCCATATAAAACACATGACTCTTCCAAAGGTCACAGGATGCTCCCAGGGGCTTAAAGGTCTCAAACTGTAAGGAAGTTGTCAAACTCCTCCAGCCAGAAGCTCCAAAAGTGTTCGTTTTTAATCAGGTCCAAAGCTGCTTGCCAGGTTTTCGGGGTCGGGACACAGACTTGGTAGCAGGGCTTAAAACGCTGGGATATGCCGCATTTGGTGAACCCGGAGCCCGGAAACGTGCTGCTTGACTTCTGGGAGCCAGAAAAACCACGACTCTTCCGAAGGTCACAGGAAGCTCCCAGTGGATCAATTGTCTCAAGTTGTAAGGAAGTGGTCAAACTCCTCCAGCCAGAAGCTCCAAAAGTCTGCGTTTATATGCAGGTACAAAGACGTTTGTCTGGTTTTTAGGAACGAGACACACACTTGGTAGCAAGGATCCATCCTTGGGAAATGCCACATTTGGCAGCCCCGGAGCCCAGAAACTTGCTGCTTGACTTTGGGGAGCAAGAAAAAACACATGACTCTTCCAAAGGTCAAAGGACGCTCCCAGGTGCTCAAAGGTCTCAAGCTGTAAAGAAGTGAAATGTAAAGGTAAAATGTATTATGTATAGTTAATTAAAACCAGTACAAAACTTTTATATTTAAAAGGATTTCTTAAAATGTAGTAACATATGTATAGTCGTTATAATCGTCAATGTTGCAGTAAAATACCAAGATCGTTATCTGGCCGTCTGTCCCGTATCCAGAGCGGCGTAGGCAGTTAGGGGCCCAGTGGCCGTTTACTAGGTGCCTGAGTCAATGGTCCCCAATGATTGTAGGATTGACAGTCTTTGCTCTATTATTGCCAGGAACTTGACGTATCTGCAGTTTAATTTAGTGTTAGCAGGGTTCAAGCAGGCGAGCACCGCTTGTCTTCGCGTGGTGGTCCCTATCTGCTTGAACTGGTCGTGTAGGAGCTGTCGGCGGGCTTGTCGAAGGTCTTCACAGAGACAGGTCATGTGGAGTATGTCTCCCTTTGCTAGATTGCAGAGTGGACAGGCTTCAAAGCTGTTGCTCCTGAGCCATGGTGGTAGGTGCTCTCTGCTGGGCAGGATCCCTACTCTGAATTTCAGGAATTTCAGTTTTATAGTTTTTGAGTAGCCCTGACCGAAGTAAGCTTGTGGTTTCAGGGATTTGTACGTATTTAATGTCATCCATGCATGATTTCTTTTTGCAAAGGTGGCCTTATCCTCTTGTAAGGAAAGGGATTTTACATTTTTCCAAACTGCTTTTTTGAACGGGTTATGCCCCAATTGCATGTCCCAGAGCGCAGAGGCTTTGACGGCCCCCATAGCTGCCTTCAGGTAGCAGCGTGCCTGGGATGCATCCCTGCACTGTATGTCTTGCCACAGCATCGAATTTAGAGTGTCGTTGGAGGCAGAACGGAGTTTGTGGCAGCAAATTATGTAAGCTCCCTGTCTAGCAAGGTTTTGTTTTTGCAAGCCAAACTCCAGCCTTATTTGTGCGGGCGAGGTGTAAGGCGGAAGTGAAAACAGAGTTCTATATGCTTTTACCTGGGTGGTTTCTAGGTTCCTGGCGTCTCTTCCTCGTAGAGCCTCGCTGCCGTAGGAGATTGAGGGGAGCATCTTGGCCTGAATAACTTTCAGATATGGTGACAGAGTTGGCCCCGACAATTGGTTGGCTAGGTTTTTCAATGTAATGGCGATCAAAGCCCCTTTCCTTTTTGAGTCCTGCATCTGCTGGACGAATGAACCATCGCTGTCAAAGATGACCCCCAGGTATTTGTATGCGCGCGATGACTCTATTTTTTGGCCACCCAGAGTCCAGGACTTCTGTTGTTTGTTCCTGGCGTTGATTGTCATCGTGCGTGTTTTGCTCAGATTGATTTTTAAGTTGTTTTCCGTTGCGTAGATGTGCATTTCACTAAGTAGCTTCTAGAGGCCAGTATGTGTATGACTAAGAAGTACAAAGTCATCCGCGTAAAGTAAGTTACTTAGCTTTTTTCCTCCCAGCCTCGGGGAATGGGAATTGCATGTGTTAAGCTGACTTGGTAGATCAGCCATAAACAGGTTGAACAATGTTGGGGCAAGCACGCACCCTTGTTTTAGCACTTTAGTGGTGCGGACTTTGGAAGACAGATGGGTGCCGCTTCCCAGCTTCACCTGCACCCATGTGTCAGAGTGGAGTAGTATCAACATATTTAAGATCGATTGCGGTATGTCCCATTGTGCTAGTTTCCACCAAAGTCTGCCTCTCTCGATATTGTCAAATTCTGCGCTAAAATCGATGTAGCACAGGTGCAGTGGCAGTTTTTTTGTTTTTGCTGCATCGATGATCAGAGAGAGAGCCAGGATATTGGTTGCTGTTCCAGAGTTTTTTCGGAAACCAGTATGGTTCAATGGTATAACCTGTTTTGAGTCCGCCCATGACACAGTCTCCTCTAAAATGGTTCCCGCGAAATATTTAGCCTCGTTGTCAAGGAGGGCTACTAGGCGATAGTTATTGGGGACCATTTTATCGCCTTTTTTGTGTATGGGGACAATTGTCGACCCTCTCCAAGAATCTGGGATTCTTTTTAGGAGTCTGATTTCCGCGAATAGAGGTTGCATTATGGTCGCCCATTCCATTTTTTTTCCTTGAACAGGGCTGGCGGGATACCATTAGGTCCTGGAGCTCCTTCTTTCCTGCCCTTGCGGATCTGCTTTGTAATTAGGGCTATTTGCTGGGCCGCTGATGGTGATGAAGTTACTTTGGGTTGGAGTTGTTCACCCATGATGGGTAACGCTGACCTAGTCATTGCAGGTGCTTGCTCTGAGGTGCTGCTTCTTTGTGCTCCTGCCTGTCCCAGGGATCATTAAAATGGCTGCTGAGATAGTGGATCCATTTGTCCTCCCCAATGTGAGATCCTAGGTCATTGTGCTCTGGACGTAAGATCTTGTTCACTGTTTGCCAGAAGCATGCACTGTTGTTGCTTTTAGAGTCGTATAACAGTTTTGCCCAAGCCTCGTTTTCTGTGTCTTTTTTTATTTTCCATTTTGTGTGGTTGAGTTCTGCCCTCTGATTTTTCGATGTGGCTCGCAGTTGTTCGTTTTGGGGCGCTGATCTAAGCCTCCATAGGGTCTGGTTTGCAGCTCTTTTTTGTGACCGTAATTGTGTTCTTTGTCCTTTCTTTAGGCTGGGTCTGCTATTCTCTATGCAGTGGTTACCTTTAGGGGCGGGCTTGGTTGCCAGTTTGTTTAGCAATGATTTTGTGTATTGCTCCCAATGAATGGTGTGCCCAGCTGGATCTAGTGTTTGTGTGTTGTATATTTGGAGGGCAGTTTCGGCCAAGGTGGTTGAGTTGGTTGGCGAACATTTAATTCTTGTTTGGTTGATTGAATAAATCAGCCCCAGTGTTTTGTCTGGCCTGATTGTTGTTGGCGTCATTGCTGTCATATAGCATTCCTGAGGGCGATGGTCACTTTCCCCCTGGTCCCCCATTCTGAACCCCTGGATGTGTAGAAATAGTGCCAAACTAGAAAAAGTATAGTCCAGGATAGAGCTAGCTGTTTGTGAGTAGAATGTATCTACTGGAGGGGAGTCGGTCAAAAATCTGCCGTTTAACGCCCGGAGGTTTTGATGTTCGAGGTCTTGGAGGAAAGCGTTGTGTTGGAGCTTTCGCCTGTTTTGAGGGAAACTTTGTACTGGTATGCTGTAGATTCTGTTAAGAGCCAGAGCCTCTTCTTCTGATGATGGGCCGAGTAGGTTTTGATTGAAGTCCCCATACAAGATGAAGAGTGGGTTGTCCATTTGAGTGACGTGCTCCGCCACTTGGTTTGTGATGTTTTTCGAGTCTTTGACTCTGTGTTTGGGGTGAACATATGCGTTGACAAAGCATACTTCTTCTTCTTTGAAACCCAGCTGTAGTTTGATCTTTACTGAAATGGTTGAAGATGTAGATGAGTCCATTCGGACTGCCGAGGGTATTGTTGTGGTAGATACATATGTCGCCAAGCCGCCTGATTGATGTCCAAATCTGTTGTTTCTGACCGCTGCTATTGAGAAGCAGGTGAAGCCCGGGATGTGTTTTGTATCTGAGAGCCAGGTTTCTTGTAACATTACGATATCAAATCGGGAAATATACTTTCGAAAGTCCGGGTCGTCTATTTTTGAATTTAGGCCATTTATATTCCAAGAGCAGATAGCTAGTCCCCTTCCTCTGGTATTTTCTCCAGATTGTTGACGGCGTCAGACCTCTTCAGGACATGTGAAGATCGTTCGGGACAAGGTTTCTCTTGTTAGTGCATGGTTTAAGTGCGGTGCCTCCCTTGCGCTGATTTTTACCCAATCCCCAGTACCGCATGTGTTTTTGTTTGGCGGGCTACCTCGCAGGGATTTAGTGATGGAGAATGTGCGGATCTGGAGATCCTTTGGGTCTGAGTTGCGTCTGCCTATTGTGGCCGCTGGCTCGGAGCCAGTTGTCATCAGAGGTCTGTCCATTGATCGCTGCCAGGGGCTGTTCTCCCTTTTTTTCGGTGAGCTTCCCAGGGCACCCCTGAGAACGCTAGAGGTGTTAGCCTGTGGCATATCTGATTCTGGACTGACTCTCCTCAGGAGTGGAGAGGGATAGGCTGGTCTTTGTTGAGGGACCAGCTTAATGCCCCAGGTCTTAAATTGCTCTACTTCTGATGCAATTAGCTCTGCAATACTGCTGGAGGACCAGATTGTCCTAGTCGCCTCTTGGCTATTTGGAATTGAAGCGGGCAAGAATTCTACAGAGATTAAGTCCTTGGAGCTTATGCCCCCCAGGACTGGGATGCATTCCAACAATTTAAGGATGTTTCCTCGATTCAATACGTCCTGCCGCCCTTCTGATCTGTATTCCGGGTAAAAAAACAGGCTCTCTATTGATTGTTTTATGCTTCCTTTTTCTTGCTGTTTTGTAGATGTATGGTGAGCGTGGACTCCTGAGCCGAGGTCAGGCAGAGCTATGTGAGATACTGAGTTTCTGCCGGCACTTTGCGTGTTAGAGCTGTGGATTATTGCTTTGGTTGCTGTTGGATGCTTGAATAATGTTTGCGTCTCTCGTGGCCTATTTGCCTTTGGGTGCTCTGTTTGGCTGGGGGCAGAATGAATAGCCGTGGTCGTAGTCAGTGTGACTCTAGTTTGTACATCATGAGATTGGCTTGACGTTTGGCCAGTAATTCTTTCCCTGGCCTCCTCCTTGGCGTTTAGCGTGGGTGGTTTATTATATGCGACTATTTTTAGAGCATCTTGGTTGGTGGAGTCGGCTGAGTTTTCCCTTTGATGGAGGGCCCCCCTGTTTGGTGATGTTAGGACTGCCGCTTGGCGTTCGGTGACCAGCTCTTGGTGTGCTGCAGTCCTGGTGGGGTGTGTGGGCTGGCTGATGTTAATCGCCGCTATTCTGTGTGCGTCTGGTTGTCCAGTTAAGTTTTCGGCCGATAGAATTTGGGGCCCATGACCTTCTCGAGACGTCAGGCTGTTGTTTGGCTTTTGCTGCTGGATTTGGCTGGTGGAAGCTTGAGTTTCTCCTTCTGTGGGATGGGCGTTATTGATGCTCTCCATGCGTTTTCTGGTAGTGCCAGAGAAAATGGGAAAGAATTTTGTTGTAGTTGTAAGAGAATTTTGCTTACGTCCTTTTCTTTTTTGTTGACGTCGTTGTTTTCCGTTGAGTTTTTTTGGGGACTCCAATCCCTTCTGGGTAGCTTCCTCATTTGCGGGGGCGTTCAGGGCAGTTGCATTTGTGGCAGGTGGTTTATTGGTGATCTTTTCTTCTTCAAGTGTAATGGGGCCCATTTCTTTAATTTCTTTACCTCTGTGAAGGGTCTTTATGTCACCTATTAAGTCGGTTAGCATTGAAGGCAGTGTTGCTAGTTTGTCTACTGCCTGGCTGCAATTGCAACTTAGGTAAGTATTTGTTTGTGCTCTTAGTATCAGATTATTCAGATTTCCCAGCTTGTCGTCAATACCCGCTGTGAAGACCGCCAGTGTGTTAAGGAGGTTGAGTTGAATCTCCATTTTATCTGATTGATATTGCAGGGCATCCACTGCTAGCTGGATTTTGTTGAGAAGTGAGTTCCAAGTTCCAGTATTGTAGTCTTTTCCCCGCTTTTCCTCGTTGGCGGTGTGGGGGATTGAGGTATGGCCAGTGTTGTTATTGACTGCCAATGGTGAATTAGGGGAGAGCGGGTCCGTATAATCTGGTTTGTCTGTAACTAGCCTGTGATCCATTTTTTGTTTGTTGGGATAAGGTGGTGTGGCCCTGCTTTCGGCTTCCCGGCTACGATTGTGTCGGCTGGATGCCTCCCTGCCCGAGGAGCTTGGAGTTGAGCCGCGGTTTCCCAGATCTATAAGTGGTAAGGCGCCTGTGCCCGTGCCTGTCGAATGAGAATTAATTGGAGGACTGTGGTTGAGACTCCTTAGGTGTTGGCCCTGCGCCAGTTGTGTTTCCTTGGGAGTAGTCGATGGTGTTATCTTTGTCGATCTCGGTGTCTGTGGACCAGCTTTGGATTCTCCTGTAGTTAGACGGGTATCTAGGGGGTTCGGTTTGTCTAGTTTGTCTGGTTTGACTACTGCTTTCGCTTCTGGAGAGGATTTTGGGTTGGCTATAGTCTCAATTGGTGAGGGCCATGGAGTGCAGCTGGCTGAATAAGCAGACGATGACTGCTGTGTGCAGGTTGAGTCGTAGGGCTTCATTATTGCCGGTGAGGTCTCCAGGGACTCGAAAAATGCGCTTGCGCTTGCGGACCTGTGCCTTGAGATGCCACGTTGGTGAGAATCGACCGTGGCCATGGCCTTGGAGGTTCCTAGGGCCAGGGTGCTTATATCCGTTTCGCACCAAGGTGGACATGTTGGCCCTAGTGGCGATGGAAGCAATGGGGATTGCAGCCCTTGGAGATGCTTGTTGCTCGAGAATATGGCTGAACCTGCATCTTTTAAGAATTCAAACTTTGTGAAAATTTTGGGTTGGTGAAGCTTTTTTGCAGTATGAAGCTCGTAGGCCGATGTCCCTTGTAGCAGTGCCGTTGATGGTCCCTGATTTGGTTTGATGTTGATTGTCCCCGATGCTGTCTCGGTTACTAAGAGAGTCGGCTCCGTGCTGGTAGAGGAAATGGAGTTGTCTGTGTCCTTTTTCTCGTTACCCTTTTTTGTCTTTGTTTTTGTTTTTGTTTTTGCTTTGGCTTGTGCTCCGGTGACCCCCTAGTCCTTCCAGACCTCATTTCGTGTATAAGTCCCAAGGCTCTGGATAGGCTCAGTGCTTCTTCTGCGTCTCCTTCGTATAGAGTACTAGTTCTTCTTCTGTGCTCCTACGCTAACCTGTTGCTCGGTACTCTTTATCTTCCCCCGCACCCCCTCACTGTTAGTCTGTTGGTTTAGTGGTAGTTGTAACAGTTGGGAGTATCGGGTACCTTTAACCTGCTCCTTGCAGCCCTTGTGCTACTATTACTGCTGGTGGGGAGGAGAGATGGGAGGATTGGAGTGGGGGCTGGGGCCCGCAAGGAGGAGCTGGCTGGTTTACTGCGAGCGGAGCACACCGACGGGGCTGCTGGTCAGTCGAGCCTAGTCGGACTGCCTGCTGGTCAGACCCCCGGGGCTCTTACTTCGCAGCAGCCTCTAGCGGCTGCCGCGCTCGCGTCTTGCTCTCACCCTCCCCCGATGCCGTGAGTCTTGTGAGAGTCTTATGGAGCGCGTTGTTGGATCTCGCAGCCTCGCCAACCTCACCTTCTCACCTTCTCACACCTTCTCTCTTTTTCCTCCTCCTCCTTTCTCCCAGGCAGGCAGGGCAGAGCGTGTTCCGGCGGCGTGCTCTCGGCAGTGGTGGAGTCTGTGGCTGGGGTCCCAAATCACAGGTCGTAGGTCGCAGAGAGGGAGCTTAATGGGAGCTTAGTGCCCCGCCGGTGGTCTCTCAGTGGCGAGCGCTGCCCGTTCCTTGCTCTAGGGTGTTTGTGTTATGTAGAGCCCTGGACCCTCTCAGGCGGGTGGCGGCGTTGTTCGTGGTCTACTCGGCGTATTATGAAGCGCCGGCGACTCCCGTCTCCCGAATTCTCCCGAGTTTGCCAGGAGTCCCTCTCTCACGGCACCTACGGCCCCGCAGCTCTTCCGTGACTCTCCAGTCTTCTTCTTCGCGAAGTGAGGGAGTCTGGCGATAGTGGGCGTTAACGAGATTCAGCTCCAAACAAGTTGACCCGAGTTGACCGCCTGACCTGGCTGCGCACCACCTTCAGCTACCGTGACCTGCCCAAGGTCCGCGCCCGCGGCAGTGGGGGGAATCCCCGTAGCTTAACGGTGTCGGTGGTGGTGGCGGTAGCTGTCGCGTCTCCTCTCGCGTCTTCCTTCCTGCCTGCTCGTGTCCGGTGCTCGCAGCAATCGGCAATCGGCAATCTCAGTCTGCACTTGCTGCTGTAAAGAAGTGGTCAAACTCCGCCAGCCAGAAGCTCCAAAAGTGTGTGTTTTTTGCAGGTCCAAAGTCGTTTTCCCGGTTCTCAGTAACGAGACACACACTTGGCAGCAGGGCAAAAAACGCTGGAAAATGTAGCATTTGGCAGCCCCAGAGTCTGGAAACTTGCTGCTTGACTTCGGGGAGCCAGAAAAACCACATGACTCTTCCCAAAGGTCACAGGACTCTTCCAGGGGCTCAAAGCTCTCAAGCTGTAAGGAAGAGATCAAATTCCTCCAGCAAGAGGCTCCAAAAGTATGCTTTTTTACACAGGTCCAAAGCGGTTTGCCTGGTTTTTGGGGGTCTGGACACAGACTTCGCAACAGGGCTCAAAACGCTGGGAAAATGCTGCATTTGGAGGGCCCGGAGCCCGGAAACATGCTGCTTGGACTTCGGGGAGC